>NW_026997863.1:0-28096 GCF_035044405.1 Drosophila montana
GAGTGTTGTATCGCATCACTTAACACTTTTTTGGATGAGCTCGGCATTCGTAGAGTTGATGGGCGCCTGAAAAACTCGCGGGATCTCAAAGCTCACCATCCAATAATTCTCCTGCTGCTCTATCCCATCCCATCACGGCACTTCTGGCTAATATTCGGTTGCAGTATTGGCCGATTGGTTGAAGGAAGACCGTATCCAAGGTGGTTGGCAAATGTGTGAGATGCTTTCGTGCCAAGCCCCGATGAGTAGAGCATATAATGGCTTATCTTCCCAAAGAACGTTTGACTGCTTGTGGTGCCTTTGAAGTACGTAATAAAGCTCCAGTCAAATGGTACATGGCTGTCTTCGTCTGCTTCGCAACTAAAACAGTTCACCTGGAGCTGATCAAGGATCTGTCGACGGCTTCATTCTTGAATGCGCTCAAGAGGTTTATATCGATTCGAGGCAGGCCATCTCAGATATGGTCGGATAACGCTACCAACTTTTTCGGCGCCAGGAACGAGCTTCTGGAACTCTAGCGTCTATTCATCAGTCGCAATCATATCGACTCAGTGCACAAGTTTTGCATGGCTGACTCCATTGATTGGAAGGTTATTCCCCCTCGTTCGCCGCATTTTGGCGGCCTTTGGGAAGACAGCGAAGCATCATTTTTATCGTGCTGTCGCCTCTTGCGTTCTTAACTTCGAAGAGCTTCGCACCCTAGTCTGCCACATAGCATCGATTATTAACTCCAGGCTATTGTTTCCTCTTTCAGAAGATCCAGCAGACCTAGTTGTGCTCACTCCAGCTCATTTATTGATTGGTGGACCCAGCTCATCGTTCGTTGTCCTTGATGTGATGCACCTTCAATTCAATCGTCTGGATGGCTGGCAACGCGTAACACACCTCCAACAACTGTTTTGGTCCCGCTAACGTGAAGAATATTTAACGCTGCTTCAGCAGCGCTCAAAATGGCTTACTTCCAAACCAGGCCTATGTGTCAACAACCTAGTCCTCGTAAAGGATGAAAATCTGCCGCCTCTAAGGTGGCCACTGGCGAGGATCACGAAGCTAATCGTGGGAAATGATGGAGTCGCTCGTGGAGCAATCTTGCGCACCATCAAGGACTCAATTGAAAGCCCATGCCTTTCAACGGGGGGAGAATGTCTGGCTCCGCAGCCAAAACAGCTGCAGCGACCTCGCAACTGATAGGAGCAGCATCTTATATCCCATCTTATAATACTTGCTCTGCGAAGCTTCTGCTTAAATTTCGCTCTTAAAATTACATTTACATTAGGCTTGCGCTCTTCGCTGTAATGATCTTGTATTGCCCTAGCATTAACCTATGCGAAGGCCTCGATGCTGCGCGTCGAGCTAGTTAAGTTCGTTCGCTTCGTGCATTTGGTACGCATTGGCCACTTGCATTATCAAAACTTATGAATTTTGTCGCTATTATCGCTTTGCTAAAATCGGCACGAACCAATTCGGGTTCACTTGCCATTGTTAAACTATTGTACTTAAATAATAAGCACAGACCAATTCGGGTCTGCCTGCTTGTTGTAACTTATAACAAATATATAAACAAATTTGAACTCAAGAAGTAAAATAAGGTTAATTATTTCTTTTTGTGAAAGCTATTGAAAAAGTTTGGTAGCGCAACAATACTAGCCCCAGCAAATACTGCTTATAGCCAAAACTAATTGTCGTACTTGTGAAGCAAAGCATCATACCCTGTTGCCTTTTACTAGAACACCAGAAGCTAAAGCGTCGACACCACCACAAACATTGCGAGCACTGCCCCTCCGACTCACTCTCGCTCCACTACCTCTCTTGCTGGACAAGGTCCACAGACTCGCCTCAGAAGGACATTGAAATTTTCAAATTGTATACAGTGACATATGGGACCAAGTCAGTATCATTTCAGTCCGTGCGCGCAATGCACCAGTTGGCCATTGATGAGCGTGATGCATTTCCAATTGGATCAGATGCCATCAAGCAGGAGTTATAAGTTGACGATTTCATATCTGGAGCCAACTCAGTTGCTGAAGCCAGATAGACAGCCGGTATATTATCTTGTGGCAATTTCAAGCTTCTGAATTGGTGTTCCAGTCACCAAGAAGTCCTCGATGGAATAGCTGATGAAGATAGGGAACAGTACTTGATTGACCAGTTGCCATTTGCACGTGAGACGAACTGGCGAGAGCTATGATGCAGCTTTCGGAAAATTTGGAATTATTCGCTTGGCAGAGTGGTGCTCTTTGAAGAAGCTTAAGTTGAAATCCATGGATTCTGCGATGCCGTTGTGGAGGCCTATGGATCTCCGTGGTTGCCAGAAGTCTCCTAGCCACAAGAGGAATCCTTTGCTCTAAGTCTCGAGTTGCGCCGTTAAAAACATTGTCTGTCCCAAAGCGGGAATTATGAGGAACGAAGGTGTTGGCTAATCTGAAGGATGAAATCAAACGCACATGCATCTTCGTCTGACAGTTCTATTGCTGAAGCGATTCGTCCGTGGTTCGGAGCTCTGGTTTCATGGCCCATCGTATCTTTTAGATGTTCGGCAAAAATGTCCGGCGTCTTGTCTTTCTGAAATTCCACATGCGGATTTAAATCTTCGATGCAAGCACACGAAATCATATGTAAAAATTCATGAAGCTTATGGACTCACTTATTCTTCATCTCAGCTTGTTCAGAGAGCGAACTATTGGAATGCCATCAGGGAGATTCGTTTTCACGGAAATGTGGAAAAGTTCAACTTCATCGCATCTCTTGCACCATTGATGAGCAACATCCCATTATTGGCCTCGGCGTCATGCCGTACGAGGCCACCCATCAAGTGTTACGTTAGTGCCTTCATCTGCTTCACCAGCAAGGCATTGCACTTAGAGCTAAACAAGGACCTATCGATTGCTACATTTTTGAGTGCTCTAAATCGATTCATCGCCACTCGTGGCAAACCCAGTCAAATTTGGTCCGACAACGCAACAAACTTCAGTGAAGCGAAGACCGAGCTGGTAGATAAAAAACGTCTCCTGCTAAGCGATCCCCACATGGAAGCAGATAAGCAGTTTAGTCTCGCCGATGACAGAGTGGTGGACTATGGGAGGTACCATTGAAGCTGGCCAAGCACCATTTCTATGACTCTGTCGACAAGAAAAGTGGAAAGTCTGATATACAAAATTACAGAGGCATTGCAAAAAAGGTCCGCTATCCCTTAATTATTTGAAAACATAATCATTTCGAATTTGCAGGATTTTTTAAATCAGTTGTCTCCCCTGTTCAGCATGAATTCGTAAGAAATCGGTCAGCTAAGACCAATCTGATTGAATTTACTTTCTTGGTATGATGATGTCATTTACACTGACTTCAGTAAGGCGTTTGACTCTGTTCACCTTGATATTTTACTTCTTAAACTTGACCGATTAGATTTCCCTACGTCTCTTTTGCTTTGGATTGGGTCTCTTTAAAGGGAGGACTCAAAGAGTAAGGCTGGCTACCTCAAAACAAGTTGTGAAAATGCGAGATGCATATGCTACAGGTAATTAAAGACCATTATAGTTTTGAGTTAAAACTGCTCCACATGCCTTTTTGCTAGCATCTGTGATTATGCAAAATGCTTTGCTAAAAAAAAATTTATAATAAAACGTCTAAAATAGTTAAAAAATGCAACTAATCTTGTAGCGCTTCCTGAGTCCGTGGGGACTGGGTATTTCCTAATAACATCATATTTTGTGACGTCAGGCAATGCACCTTTATCGATGCATTTGTGTCCGAGAGAAGTGACCTCTTTCATGAAGAATGAGCACATATCTGGATGTAACTTGATGTTGTTTTTTCTGCAAAGATCGAAAACATTTGTGAGATTTTTGGTCATATGCTTTTCAGACCAACCAATGACAGCTAAGTCATCCATGTATAGGAATGCTTGAGATGGTTCAAGACCAGTGTTGGCACCGAGACTCGTGCCGGGGCACGTATTTGGCAGGGATTGCTAGCGTCGAAAGAAAAAACTATTTCTTTTGGTTCGTTGTAAGCTGTACGATTCGATTCAATTCGATTCGTACGATACGATACGATATGATATGATACGAACGACACGATACGCTGAAATCTTTATTATCTTTTCATTATTTAACAACATATATTTTACTTTTTTATTATTATGAGACTTACATTCGTGCTCCGCACGCGCTTCTGTTCTTTTTCACTTCTGCTCAGCTGCAAGCACAAAACGAAAATGAACCTCGTCGAAAAGGCAGATTGTGCAGCTGCGTGCGATCGACTTTGTATGTACAGACTAATTCTAACGGTGCGCTTCCAGTGTATGAAGCGAGCGCTGCATACAAAAAAATGCGAGAGCCAGTAGGACTTACTGTCAACAGCTATTTTCACTTCGCCCCGTAACATTCCCCACCCCGTAATTCACAAACGTCCGTGCAGTGTGTTACCAACTTTAATGTCAAGCTTAGCTAGCTTGACGGCGGAGCGAGTAATAATTCCATCGGCGCTCGCACCACGGCGCTGCGGTACCTGGCCATCCCTTGAACGGTGCACGTCTACGACCAGTCATCTTGTCCAACAATTTAGCTTGGCACCGTCGTCCACTATTATGTCGATGTCGTCGACTGATATTGGTTCGAGCGGCGGTTGAAACCACTTAGGAACGTCTGGTGAGTGTAGGCAGGACTCGGAAGCCTCGTGCCAAGCTAGCTCCGTCTTGCTCCCGTAAGCCTCTCTCACGCAATCCGCTTGAATGACCGCTTGAAGAAAATGATTTGGAGTCAGGGTTTCGGACTCAGATGTCTCCAAGGGAACATAAGTAAGCGGCCTTAACTTGAGCATGCTTTCTACGTCGGCCAAGGCTGCTCGTAGCACCTCGTCTCGTAGCCCAGAGTACGGCAGAATCTCCGACAGTATTGACTTTGTAGAGCGCACCATTCGTTCCCACGATCCTCCCATGTGGGGTGATCCTGGCGGGATAAAGGTAAACTCGAGTTCTGGGTACTTTGGCTCGATCTGGGTACTGTAGCGCCTCTGAAATTTGTGCCATTGTCCGACAGCATGCGGCGGGGGCAGCCGCGTCTGGCCACGAACGACTAGGTGAACGGCGCGCACCGTGAGGCATGTAAATAGAACGCCCCAGCGCTTCTCGCAACGCCGTCCAACGACAATCTCGTAGGGGCCGAAGTAATCCACTCCAGTATATGTGAACGGTGGAGTATAGGGCGATAATCGCTCGATTGGCAGGTCGCCCATCTCTGGAGGCTTTGGGCGGGCTCGTCGTATGCGGCACGCTGGGCAGGTTTTGGAAACTATCTCACCAAAGCTCGTAAGCCACAAGCCCAGTACCGCTGATGCAGTCCATTTACGACGATTTCGTTGTGCAGGTGATGATATCTGCGGTGATAAAACTCAACCAGCAGATACGTCAATCGATGTCGTCTTGGAATAATTATCGGACGGTTTACACAGTCTTCAACTCCTTCTATATGGTCTATCCGTCCCTTAATACGTAGAATGCCAGAGTCATCTATATAAAGAGAGCACTTAAACATCAGGCTTTTGAGATAAGTAAAGCGGCGCCCCGATTTTAAGCAGGTAATCTCACTATAAAACTCCTCTTCTTGGCATATCCGGATAAAAATCACATCCATTTAGTTGCTTCGTTTAAGGAGCATCGTCTTCTGCAGATCCAGTACTCCGTCCAATCTGACCTTCTCAGTAATAACCCGTAGGAAAGCCAGTACGCATAGCTGAACGGCTCTAAATTTTTCTTGCTTGCTGAAACGCTGCAGATCCGGCAGGATACATTTCCAGGACGACGTGTGATTGGGTGGTTTTTCAGCATGGTAAAACATGTTTATTGCAGGGTCTATTTCCGTGTGTGGCCACTGCGATTCTTCTAGATACAAAAATGGTGGTCCATTGAACCACCTGGTTGAGCCATGAATTTCAGGCGTTTCAGTCTGTTTCGTGCCATCGTCTGCCACGTCAATATCTGATTCTTCTAAAATCTCTCCGATCCGAAGCGCTACGAATTGCTGGAACTTTCGAGCATCGGAACGGATCCAGTAGAGCACATCCTTTGAATCTGTCCAGAATGTTCATCTATGTATGCGTACCGACATTTCCTTTTGGTTACATTTGTCCAGTCTCAGACCTAAGACCGCGGCCATCAGTTCCATGCGAGGTATGGATACGGGCTTCAAGGGTGCTACTCTCGTTTTCGAGGCGGCCAAACTGCTATGTACTTGGCCATCAAGTTCAGCCCGCAAAAATACAACTGCGGCGTAAGCATTCATACTGGCGTCCACGAATGTATGCATCTGCACAGCCTGGGTTCGGTTTACCCGCTTCATACACCGTGGAATGCGGACGGACATTCAACTTTGAAACTAGATCAAGCCAGTGTTGCCAATCGGCTTCGTCTTCGTTGGTGAGGTCGTCATCATATCCGATGTTGGATTGCCATATGTTCTGAAGGATGATCTTGGCGTGTATATTAAAGAATCCTAGCAGCCCGAGCGGGTCGAAAATAGACATGATACACTTAAAACACGTCTTTTAGTTGGGCGCTCCTTAGATGCCTTCGCAAGCAAGTTTGGCTTCACCATAAACGTCAAAAGATCTTGTCCAGGTAGCCACCACAGGCCCAAGACTTTCTCTTGCGCTTCATCCTGATCGCTGATACACTTGTCCAATTCCTCACAGTCGTCTTCCAGCGCCTGTATAACTTGCTTCGAATTTGATGTCCAGCGGTGCATGTCGAAACCGCCATTAGCATGAATTCTTTTTACAGTCTCAGCTAACTGTATCATTTGGGCTGCTGCATCCACCGACTACAGCCAGTCGTCGACAAATGTGTTTTCTCAAATCGCCTTTACGGCATCCGGATGCTCCGCTACAAACCGCTCGGCATTGCGATTCTTGACGTAATTTGCTAGGGCTGGCGAACAGGATGCTCCGAACATCATGACTTGCATTACGTACGTTTCGGGGAAGCGTGACAAATCTCCATCACACCAGAGAAACTTCTGGGCCGCTTGGTCTTCTCGGGGCACCTTGACCTGATGACACATTTCCCGTATGTCGCCGGATACGGCGATAGGACGGTCTCTAAAGCGTATTAGCACGCCCATCAAAGATGCTAGTGTATCTGGACCTTTCAGCAAACCATCGTTCAGCGACATGCCACTAACTTTGGCAGCCGCATTCCATACCAGGCGCGTCTTTTTCTTGTTCGGATTGGTGACTGTAAATATATGAAGAAACCACGATGTCGTGTTAGCTACTAACTCACTATCTATCAGCCGGCGGATATATCACTTCTGTTTGTAGTCGTGCATCGTGTTCATCATGAACTCTTTTGACATCTTTGCCTCTAAACATTTAAGGCGCTTAACAGCCATCTGATAAGAGTCTGGCAGATGCATGCGAACAAACCTCCATAGCAGTCCGGTCTGCCAGCGCTTTTCGTTTTCCAGATATGTTGTTGTTGCCTCCATAATGTATCGAGCGTTCGTTCTCTTTGGATCTCAGCGGATGTGAGGAAACGCTCAAGCCAAGTGACTCCAGTGAAAAATAGTTCTTCAGAGCTTCATCCATCCCACTCGGGGCAACTAGCAAATTGATATTGTCTAAACCAATGATAAGCTGAGCCTTTACGTTGTTCATTAGCATGAATTCTTTTTACAGTCTCAGTTAACTGTATCATTAGGGCTGCTGCATAATTTTCTAGGGCTGCTTCGAACATCATGACTTGCATTACGTACGTTTAGGGGAAACGTGACAAATCTCCATCACGCCAGAGAAACTTCTGCGCCGCTTGGTCTTCTCGGCGCACCTTGACCTGATGAAACATTTCCCGTATGTCGCCGGATACGGCGATAGGACGGTCTGTAAAGATAGGAAGAAACCACGAAGTCGTGTTAGCTACTAACTCACTATCTATCAGCCGGCGGATATATTCCTTCTGTTTGTAGTCGTGCATCGTGTTCATCATGAACTCTTTCAGTGATGAGTTTTTGACATCTTTGCCTCTAAACATTGAAGGCGCTTAACAGCCATCTGATAAGAGTCTGGCAAATGCATGCGACAAACCTCCATAGCAGTCCGGTTATAAATAGTTCTTCAGAGCTTCATCCATCCCACGCGCCGCACTGTACTGGCCAATATGTAGCAGCTGAGGCGTGGTACTGTCTCCCACAATTGGGCGGCCAGATCTGCTTCGCGATGCTATGACGTCGTTGTTTTCACCTTCTCGTATCTCCAAGGGTGCAGTTATTTTGATATTGTCTAAACCAATGATAAGCTGAGCCTTTACGTTGTTATACGGCAGAATAATTTTGAGGCACTTCTGAAGGCCGTTGAGATTTTCCTCGTTGCTGGATCCACATGTCTCTGTGGATTGCTCACAATTGCTGATAAAGATCAACCATTCCTCTGGTTTGCCTGTAAAAATTGGTAAATCTTTGCTGATGACATGTCGCACACTGATTTGCGCAGATGTCAGCGATCCATTCCACGGCGTCGCATTATTACAATACACATTGTCGAATTGCTGCTGTGGCGCGTGCTCAATCGATCTATTGAGCGCTCCCGGACCTGTGTGGCCCATGTACGCGGCAGTACTGGGCTCCGTAGCCTGGTTAAACACCGCCGTATTTGCTTGATATGGCAAACTGGGGTGTACACTCCAATTAGCCGCAACCTGTTTCTGCTTGCAGATCACGTTCTGGTATCCCAAAGGGTCGAAGAGTGCTCCCACTTTCTCACTTCTTTGTTGCATCGGTGTTGGACTTTCCCTTGGGCCAGTAGCTGCAGACGACATAGACGGACAGCCGCTATAAGTTTCTATGTTTGCTGCCCCGCTACCGTCTTCTGCACCGGCGACTTTATCTTGTAATCCAGCAGAAACAGGCGATCCGTTAGCCTGTCCAGTTGACCATGCCGTTGCAAGCGTTGCAGTTCCACCGGGTTGATTACTACTTGTCGTCCTTCTCGCACTTACATCTTGTTCATCACCGTCAACCAACTTTCCACCCCAATACTATGAAATCTGCTTTGAGGTTATGGCAGCTAAGTGTGAGTCTAGCTCTTGTACCACGTGTCTCTCTATAGGCAGCTCAGGTTGTGACTTTGCAAGTCGCCTGCTTCGCATAAATCTCCGCCGTAGCAGAGAATCCCTCAGACACTCTCTGCTGCAGAGAATATTTAAGAATGTTGGCACCGAGACACGTTCCTGGGCGCGTATTTGGCAGGGATTTCTAACGTCGAAAGAAACGACTATTTCTTTTGGTTCGTTGTAAGCTGTACGATTCGATTCAACTCGATTCGTACGATACGATACGATATGATATGATACGAACGACACTATACGCTGAAATCTTTATTATCTTTTCATTATTTAACAACATATATTTTACTTTTTTATTATTATGAGACTTACATTCGTGCTCCGCACGCGCTTCTGTTCTCTTTCACTTCTGCTCAGCTGCAAGCACAAAACGAAAAAAACGTCGAAAAGGCAGATTGTGCAGCTGCGTGCGATCGACTTTGTATGTACAGACTAATTCTAACGGTGCGCTTCCAGTGTATGAAGAAATGCGAGAGCCAGTAGGACTAACTGTCAACAGCTATTTTCACTTCGCCCCGTAACATTCCCCACCCCGTATTTCACAAACGTCCGTGCAGTGTGTTACCAACTTTAATGTCAAGCTTCGCTAGCTTGACGGCGGAGCGAGTAATAATTCCATCGGCGGCTCGCACCACGGCGCTGCGGTACCTGGCCATCCTTTGAACGGTGCACGTCTACGACCAGTCATCTTGTCCAACAATTTCATCGTCCACTATTATGACGATGTCGTCGACTGATATTGGTTCGAGCGGCGGTTGAAACCACTTAGGAACGTCTGGTGAGTGTAGGCAGGACTCGGAAGCCTCGTTCCAAGCTAGCTCCGTCTTGCTCCCGTAAGCCTCTCTCACGTAATTCGCTTGAATGACCGCTTGAAGAAAATGATTTGGAGTCAGGGTTTCGGACTCAGATGTCTCCAAGAGAACATAAGTAAGCGGCGTTGACTTGGCCAATGCTGCTCCTAGGACCTTCTCTCGAAGCCCAGAGTACGGCCGAAACTCCGACAGTATTGACTCTTTGACATCTTTTAATATTCTGCTAGCGCCTCTGAAATTTGTGCCATTGTCCGACAGCATGCGGCGGGGGCAGCCGCGTCTGGCCACGAACGACGCATAAGTATAAGTCAGTTGACGCGACGCCGTCCAACGACAATGTCGTAGGGGCCGAAATAATCCACTCCAGTATATGTGAACGGTGGAGTATAGGGCGATAATCGCTCGATTGGCAGGTCGCCCATCTCTGGAGGCTTTGGGCGGGCGCGTCGTATGCGGCACGCTGGGCAGGTTTTGGAAACTACTCTCACCAAAGCTCACTGCGATTCTTCTAGATACAAAAATGGTGGTCCATTGAACCACCTGGTTGAGCCATGAATTTCAGGCGTTTCAGTCTGTTTCGTGCCATCGTCTGCCACGTCCATATCTGATTCTTCTAAAATCTCTCCGATCCGAAGCGCTACGAATTGCTGGAACTTTCGAGCATCGGAACGGATCCAGTAGAGCACATCCTTTGAATCTGTCCAGAATGTTCGTCTATGTATGCGTACCGACATTTCCTTTTGGTTACATTTGTCCAGTCTCAGACCTAAGACCGCGGCCATCAGTTCCATGCGAGGTATGGATACGGGCTTCGAGGGTGCTACTCTCGTTTTCGAGGCGGCCAAACTGCTATGTACTTGGCCATCAAGTTCAGCCCGCAAAAATACAACTGCGGCGTAAGCATTCATACTGGCGTCCACGAATGTATGCATCTGCACAGCCTGGGTTCGGTTTACCCGCTTCATACACCGTGGAATGCGGACGGCATTCAACTTTGAAACTAGATCAAGCCAGTGTTGCCAATCGGCTTCGTCTTCGTTGGTGAGGTCGTCATCATATCCGATGTTGGATTGCCATATGTTCTGAAGGATGATCTTGGCGTGTATATTAAAGAATCCTAGCAGCCCGAGCGGGTCGAAAATAGACATGATCACACTTAAAACACGTCTTTTAGTTGGGCGCTCCTTAGATGCCTTCGAAAGCAAGTTTGGCTTCACCATAAACGTCAAAAGATCTTGTCCAGGTAGCCACCACAGGCCCAAGACTTTCTCTTGCGCTTCATCCTGATCGCTGATACACTTGTCCAATTCCTCACAGTCGTCTTCCAGCGCCTGTATAACTTGCTTCGAATTTGATGTCCAGCGGTGCATGTCGAAACCGCCATTAGCATGAATTCTTTTTACAGTCTCAGCTAACTGTATCATTTGGGCTGCTGCATCCACCGACTACAGCCAGTCGTCGACAAATGTGTTTTCTCAAATCGCCTTTACGGCATCCGGATGCTCCG
Organism: Drosophila montana; assembly: GCF_035044405.1. Classification (NCBI taxonomy): domain Eukaryota; kingdom Metazoa; phylum Arthropoda; class Insecta; order Diptera; family Drosophilidae; genus Drosophila; species Drosophila montana. The sequence continues at coordinate 11,432 of NW_026997863.1, forward strand.
CTACAAACCGCTCGGCATTGCGATTCTTGACGTAATTTGCTAGGGCTGGCGAACAGGATGCTCCGAACATCATGACTTGCATTACGTACGTTTCGGGGAAGCGTGACAAATCTCCATCACACCAGAGAAACTTCTGGGCCGCTTGGTCTTCTCGGGGCACCTTGACCTGATGACACATTTCCCGTATGTCGCCGGATACGGCGATAGGACGGTCTCTAAAGCGTATTAGCACGCCCATCAAAGATGCTAGTGTATCTGGACCTTTCAGCAAACCATCGTTCAGCGACATGCCACTAACTTTGGCAGCCGCATTCCATACCAGGCGCGTCTTTTTCTTGTTCGGATTGGTGACTGTAAATATATGAAGAAACCACGATGTCGTGTTAGCTACTAACTCACTATCTATCAGCCGGCGGATATATCACTTCTGTTTGTAGTCGTGCATCGTGTTCATCATGAACTCTTTTGACATCTTTGACTCTAAACATTTAAGGCGCTTAACAGCCATCTGATAAGAGTCTGGCAGATGCATGCGAACAAACCTCCATAGCAGTCCGGTCTGCCAGCGCTTTTCGTTTTCCAGATATGTTGTTGTTGCCTCCATAATGTATCGAGCGTTCGTTCTCTTTGGATCTCAGCGGATGTGAGGAAACGCTCAAGCCAAGTGACTCCAGTGAAAAATAGTTCTTCAGAGCTTCATCCATCCCACTCGCGGCACTGTACTGGCAAATATGTAGCAGCCGAGGCGTGGTGCTGTCTCCCACAAGGGGCGGCCATATACGGCCCATCCTAGTCTGCTTCGCGCTGCTATGACGTCGTCGTTTTCACCTTCTCGTATCTCCAAGGGTACAGTTATTTTGATATTGTCTAAACCAATGATAAGCTGAGCCTTTACGTTGTTCATTAGCATGAATTATTTTTACAGTCTCAGTTAACTGTATCACTAGGGCTGCTGCATAACTTTCTAGGGCTGCTTCGAACATCATGACTTGCATTACGTACGTTTAGGGGAAACGTGACAAATCTCCATCACGCCAGAGAAACTTCTGCGCCGCTTGGTCTTCTCGGCGCACCTTGACCTGATGAAACATTTCCCGTATGTCGCCGGATACGGCGATAGGACGGTCTGTAAAGATAGGAAGAAACCACGAAGTCGTGTTAGCTACTAACTCACTATCTATCAGCCGGCGGATATATTCCTTCTGTTTGTAGTCGTGCATCGTGTTCATCATGAACTCTTTCAGTGGTCAGTTTTTGACATCTTTGCCTCTAAACATTGAAGGCGCTTAACAGCCATCTGATAAGAGTCTGGCAAATGCATGCGACAAACCTCCATAGCAGTCCGGTTATAAATAGTTCTTCAGAGCTTCATCCATCCCACGCGCCGCACTGTACTGGCAAATATGTAGCAGCTGAGGCGTGGTACTGTCTCTGTGGATTGCTCACAATTGCTGATAAAGATCAACCATTCCTCTGGTTTGCCTGTAAAAATTGGTAAATCTTTGTTGATGACATGCCGCACACTGATTTGCGCAGATTTCAGCGATCCATTCCACGGCGTCGCATTATTACAATACACATTGTCGAATTGCTGCTGTGGCGCGTGCTCAATCGATCTATTGAGCGCTCCCGGACCTGTGTGGCCCATGTACGCGGCAGTACTGGGCTCCGAAGCCTGGTTAAACACCGCCGTATTTGCTTGATATGGCAAACTGGGGTGTACACTCCAATTAGCCGCAACCTGTTTCTGCTTGCAGATCACGTTCTGGTATCCCAAAGGGTCGAAGAGTGCTCCCACTTTCTCACTTCTTTGTTGCATCGGTGTTGGACTTTCCCTTGGGCCAGTAGCTGCAGACGACATAGACGGACAGCCGCTATAAGTTTCTATGTTTGCTGCCCCGCTACCGTCTTCTGCACCGGCGACTTTATCTTGTAATCCAGCAGAAACAGGCGATCCGTTAGCCTGTCCAGTTGACCATGCCGTTGCAAGCATTGCAGTTCCACCGGGTTGATTACTACTTGTCGTCCTTCTCGGACTTACATATTGTTCATCACCGTCAACCAACTCTCCACCCCAATACTATGAAATCTGCTTTGAGGTTATGGCAGCTAAGTGTGAGTCTAGCTCTTGTACCACGTGTCTCTGTATAGGCAGCTCAGGTTGTGACTTTGCAAGTCGCCTGCTTCGCATAAAATCCGCCGTAGCAGAGAATCCCTCAGACACTCTCTGCTGCAGAGAATATTTAAGAATGTTGGCACCGAGACTCGTTCCTGGGCGCGTATTTGGCAGGGATTTCTAACGTCGAAAGAAACGACTATTTCTTTTGGTTCGTTGTAAGCTGTACGATTCGATTCAATTCGATTCGTACGATACGATACGATATGATATGATACGAACGACACGATACGGTGAAATCTTTATTATCTTTTCATTATTTAACAACATATATATTACTTTTTTATTATTATGAGACTTACATTCGTGCTCCGCACGCGCTTCTGTTCTCTTTCACTTCTGCTCAGCTGCAAGCACAAAACGAAAATGAACCTCGTCGAAAAGGCAGATTGTGCAGCTGCGTGCGATCGACTTTGTATGTACAGACTAATTCTAACGGTGCGCTTCCAGTGTATGAAGCGAGCGCTGCTTACAAAAAAATGCGAGAGCCAGTAGGACTTACTGTCAACAGCTATTTTCACTTCGCCCCGTAACATTCCCCACCCCGTAATTCACAAACGTCCGTGCAGTGTGTTACCAACTTTAATGTCAAGCTTAGCTAGCTTGACGGCGGAGCGAGTAATAATTCCATCGGCGGCTCGCACCACGGCGCTACGGTACCTGGCCATCCTTTGAACGGTGCACGTCTACGACCAGTCATCTTGTCCAACAATTTCATCGTCCACTATTATGACGATGTCGTCGACTGATATTGGTTCGTCTGGTGAGTGTAGGCAGGACTCGGAAGCCTCGTGCCAAGCTAGCTCCGTCTTGCTCCCGTAAGCCTCTCTCACGCAATCCGATTGAATGACCGCTTGAAGAAAATGATTTGGATTCAGGGTTTCGGACTCAGATGTCTCCAAGAGAACATAAGTAAGCGGCGTTGACTTGGCCAATGCTGCTCCTAGGACCTTCTCTCGAAGCCCAGAGTACGGCCGAAACTCCGACAGTATTGACTCTTTGACATCTTTTAATATTCTGCTAGCGCCTCTGAAATTTGTGCCATTGTCCGACAGCATGCGGTGGGGGCAGCCGCGTCTGGCCACGAACGACGCATAAGTATAAGTCAGTTGACGCGACGCCGTCAACGACAATGTCGTAGGGGCCGAAATAATCCACTCCAGTATATGTGAACGGTGGAGTATAGGGCGATAATCGCTCGATTGGCAGGTCGCCCATCTCTGGAGGCTTTGGGCGGGCGCGTCGTATGCGGCACGCTGGGCAGGTTTTGGAAACTACTCTCACCAAAGCTCACTGCGATTCTTCTAGATACAAAAATGGTGGTCCATTGAACCACCTGGTTGAGCCATGAATTTCAGGCGTTTCAGTCTGTTTCGTGCCATCGTCTGCCACGTCCATATCTGATTCTTCTAAAATCTCTCCGATCCGAAGCGCTACGAATTGCTGGAACTTTCGAGCATCGGAACGGATCCAGTAGAGCACATCCTTTGAATCTGTCCAGAATGTTCGTCTATGTATGCGTACCGACATTTCCTTTTGGTTACATTTGTCCAGTCTCAGACCTAAGACCGCGGCCATCAGTTCCATGCGAGGTATGGATACGGGCTTCGAGGGTGCTACTCTCGTTTTCGAGGCGGCCAAACTGCTATGTACTTGGCCATCAAGTTCAGCCCGCAAAAATACAACTGCGGCGTAAGCATTCATACTGGCGTCCACGAATGTATGCATCTGCACAGCCTGGGTTCGGTTTACCCGCTTCATACACCGTGGAATGCGGACGGCATTCAACTTTGAAACTAGATCAAGCCAGTGTTGCCAATCGGCTTCGTCTTCGTTGGTGAGGTCGTCATCATATCCGATGTTGGATTGCCATATGTTCTGAAGGATGATCTTGGCGTGTATATTAAAGAATCCTAGCAGCCCGAGCGGGTCGAAAATAGACATGATCACACTTAAAACACGTCTTTTAGTTGGGCGCTCCTTAGATGCCTTCGAAAGCAAGTTTGGCTTCACCATAAACGTCAAAAGATCTTGTCCAGGTAGCCACCACAGGCCCAAGACTTTCTCTTGCGCTTCATCCTGATCGCTGATACACTTGTCCAATTCCTCACAGTCGTCTTCCAGCGCCTGTATAACTTGCTTCGAATTTGATGTCCAGCGGTGCATGTCGAAACCGCCATTAGCATGAATTCTTTTTACAGTCTCAGCTAACTGTATCATTTGGGCTGCTGCATCCACCGACTACAGCCAGTCGTCGACAAATGTGTTTTCTCAAATCGCCTTTACGGCATCCGGATGCTCCGCTACAAACCGCTCGGCATTGCGATTCTTGACGTAATTTGCTAGGGCTGGCGAACAGGATGCTCCGAACATCATGACTTGCATTACGTACGTTTCGGGGAAGCGTGACAAATCTCCATCACACCAGAGAAACTTCTGGGCCGCTTGGTCTTCTCGGGGCACCTTGACCTGATGACACATTTCCCGTATGTCGCCGGATACGGCGATAGGACGGTCTCTAAAGCGTATTAGCACGCCCATCAAAGATGCTAGTGTATCTGGACCTTTCAGCAAACCATCGTTCAGCGACATGCCACTAACTTTGGCAGCCGCATTCCATACCAGGCGCGTCTTTTTCTTGTTCGGATTGGTGACTGTAAATATATGAAGAACCACGATGTCGTGTTAGCTACTAACTCACTATCTATCAGCCGGCGGATATATCACTTCTGTTTGTAGTCGTGCATCGTGTTCATCATGAACTCTTTTAGTGGTGGGTCTTTTGACATCTTTGCCTCTAAACATTTAAGGCGCTTAACAGCCATCTGATAAGAGGCTGGCAGATGCATGCGAACAAACCTCCATAGCAGTCCGGTCTGCCAGCGCTTTTCGTTTTCCAGATAGGTTGTTGTTGCCTCCATAATGTATCGAGCGTTCGTCCTCTTTGGATCTCAGCGGATGTGAGGAAACGCTCAAGCCAAGTGACTCCAGTGAAAAATAGTTCTTCAGAGCTTCATCCATCCCACTCGCGGCACTGTACTGGCAAATATGTAGCAGCCGAGGCGTGGTGCTGTCTCCCACAAGGGGCGGCCATATACGGCCCATCCTAGTCTGCTTCGCGCTGCTATGACGTCGTCGTTTTCACCTTCTCGTATCTCCAAGGGTACAGTTATTTTGATATTGTCTAAACCAATGATAAGCTGAGCCTTTACGTTGTTCATTAGCATGAATTATTTTTACAGTCTCAGTTAACTGTATCACTAGGGCTGCTGCATAACTTTCTAGGGCTGCTTCGAACATCATGACTTGCATTACGTACGTTTAGGGGAAACGTGACAAATCTCCATCACGCCAGAGAAACTTCTGCGCCGCTTGGTCTTCTCGGCGCACCTTGACCTGATGAAACATTTCCCGTATGTCGCCGGATACGGCGATAGGACGGTCTGTAAAGATAGGAAGAAACCACGAAGTCGTGTTAGCTACTAACTCACTATCTTTCAGCCGGCGGATATATTCCTTCTGTTTGTAGTCGTGCATCGTGTTCATCATGAACTCTTTCAGTGGTGAGTTTTTGACATCTTTGCCTCTAAACATTGAAGGCGCTTAACAGCCATCTGATAAGAGTCTGGCAAATGCATGCGACAAACCTCCATAGCAGTCCGGTTATAAATAGTTCTTCAGAGCTTCATCCATCCCACGCGCCGCACTGTACTGGCAAATATGTAGCAGCTGAGGCGTGGTACTGTCTCCGACAATTGGGCGGCCAGATCTGCTTCGCGATGCTATGACGTCGTTGTTTTCACCTTCTCGTATCTCCAAGGGTGCAGCTATTTTGATATTGTCTAAACCAATGATAAGCTGAGCCTTTACGTTGTTATACGGCAGAATAATTTTGAGGCACTTCTGAAGGCCGTTGAGATTTTCCTCGTTGCTGGATCCACATCTCTCTGTGGATTGCTCACAATTGCTGATAAAGATCAACCATTCCTCTGGTTTGCCTGTAAAAATTGGTAAATCTTTGCTGATGACATGTCGCACACTGATTTGCGCAGATGTCAGCGATCCATTCCACGGCGTCGCATTATTACAATACACATTGTCGAATTGCTGCTGTGGCGCGTGCTCAATCGATCTATTGAGCGCTCCCGGACCTGTGTGGCCCATGTACGCGGCAGTACTGGGCTCCGTAGCCTGGTTAAACACCGCCTTATTTGCTTGATATGGCAAACTGGGGTGTACACTCCAATTAGCCGCAACCTGTTTCTGCTTGCAGATCACGTTCTGGTATCCCAAAGGGTCGAAGAGTGCTCCCACTTTCTCACTTCTTTGTTGCATCGGTGTTGGACTTTCCCTTGGGCCAGTAGCTGCAGACGACATAGACGGACAGCCGCTATAAGTTTCTATGTTTGCTGCCCCGCTACCGTCTTCTGCACCGGCGACTTTATCTTGTAATCCAGCAGAAACAGGCGATCCGTTAGCCTGTCCAGTTGACCATGCCGTTGCAAGCGTTGCAGTTCCACCGGGTTGATTACTACTTGTCGTCCTTCTCGCACTTACATCTTGTTCATCACCGTCAACCAACTCTCCACCCCAATACTATGAAATCTGCTTTGAGGTTATGGCAGCTAAGTGTGAGTCTAGCTCTTGTACCACGTGTCTCTCTATAGGCAGCTCAGGTTGTGACTTTGCAAGTCGCCTGCTTCGCATAAATCTCCGCCGTAGCAGAGAATCCCTCAGACACTCTCTGCTGCAGAGAATATTTAAGAATGTTGGCACCGAGACTCGTTCCTGGGCGCGTATTTGGCAGGGATTTCTAACGTCGAAAGAAACGACTATTTCTTTTGGTTCGTTGTAAGCTGTACGATTCGATTCAATTCGATTCGTACGATACGATACGATATGATATGATACGAACGACACGATACGCTGAAATCTTTATTATCTTTTCATTATTTAACAATATATATTTTACTTTTTTATTATTATGAGACTTACATTCGTGCACCGCACGCGCTTCTGTTCTCTTTCACTTCTGCTCAGCTGCAAGCACAAAACGAAAATGAACCTCGTCGAAAAGGCAGATTGTGCAGCTGCGTGCGATCGACTTTGTATGTACAGACTAATTCTAACGGTGCGCTTCCAGTGTATGAAGCGAGCGCTGCTTACAAAAAAATGCGAGAGCCAGTAGGACTTACTGTCAACAGCTATTTTCACTTCGCCCCGTAACATTCCCCACCCCGTAATTCACAAACGTCCGTGCAGTGTGTTACCAACTTTAATGTCAAGCTTAGCTAGCTTGACGGTGGAGCGAGTAATAATTCCATCGGCGGCTCGCACCACGGCGCTGCGGTACCTGGCCATCCTTTGAACGGTGCACGTCTACGACCAGTCATCTTGTCCAACAATTTCATCGTCCACTATTATGACGATGTCGTCGACTGATATTGGTTCGAGCGGCGGTTGAAACCACTTAGGAACGTCTGGTGAGTGTAGGCAGGACTCGGAAGCCTCGTGCCAAGCTAGCTCCGTCTTGCTCCCGTAAGCCTCTCTCACGTAATTCGCTTGAATGACCGCTTGAAGAAAATGATTTGGAGTCAGGGTTTCGGACTCAGATGTCTCCAAGAGAACATAAGTAAGCGGCGTTGACTTGGCCAATGCTGCTCCTAGGACCTTCTCTAGAAGCCCAGAGTACGGCCGACAGTATTGACTCTTTGACATCTTTTAATATTCTGCTAGCGCCTCTGAAATTTGTGCCATTGTCCGACAGCATGCGGCGGGGGCAGCCGCGTCTGGCCACGAACGACGCATAAGTATAAGTCAGTTGACGCGACGCCGTCCAACGACAATGTCGTAGGGGCCGAAATAATCCACTCCAGTATATGTGAACGGTGGAGTATAGGGCGATAATCGCTCGATTGGCAGGTCGCCCATCTCTGGAGGCTTTGGGTGGGCGCGTCGTATGCGGCACGCTGGGCAGGTTTTGGAAACTACTCTCACCAAAGCTCGTAAGCCACAAGCCCAGTACCGCTGATGCGGTGATAAAACTCAACCAGCAGATACGTCAATCGATGTCGTCTTGGCATAATTATCGGACGTTTTACGCAGACTTTAACTCCTATATTGTCTATCCGTCCCTTAATACGTTGAATGCCCGAGTCATCTATATAAGGGGAGCACTTAAACATCATTTTGAGATCGGTAAAGCGGCGCCCCGATTTTAAGCAGGTAATCTCACTATAAAACTCCTCTTCTTGGCATATCCGGATAAAAATCACATCCATTTATTTGCTTCCTTTAAGGAGCAGCATCTTCTGCAGATCCAGTACTCCGTCCAATCTGACCTTCTCAGTAATAACCCGTAGGAAAGCCAGTACGCATAGCTGAACGGCTCTAAATTTTTCTTGCTTGCTGAAACGCTGCAGATCCGGCAGGATACATTTCCAGGACGACGTGTGATTGGGTGTTTTTTCAGCATGGTAAAACATGTTTATTGCAGAGTCTATTTCCGTGTGTGGCCACTGCGATTCTTCTAGATTGAACCACCTGGTTGACCCATGAATTTCAGGCGTTTCAGTCTATTTCGTGCCATCGTCTGCCACGTCCATATCTGATTCTTCTAAAATCTCTCCGATCCGCAGCGCTACGAATTGCTGGAACTTTGGAGCATCGGAACGGCTTCAGTAGAGCACATCCTTTGAATCTGTCCAGAATGTTCGTCTATGTATGCGTACCGACATTTCCATTTGGATACATTTGGCCAGTCTCAGACCTAAGACCGCGGCCATCAGTTCCATGCGAGGTATGGATACGGGCTTCGAGGGTGCTACTCTCGTTTTCGAGGCGGCCAAACTGCTATGTACTTGGCCATCAAGTTCAGCCCACAAAAATACAACTCCGGCGTAAGCATTCATTCTGGCGTCCACGACCGTATGCATCTGCACAGCCTGAGTTCGGCTTACCCACTTCATACACCATGGAATGCGGACGGCATTCAACTTTGAAACTAGATCAAGCCAGTGTTGCCAATCGGCTTCGTCTTCGTTGGTGAGGTCGTCATCATATCCGATGTTGGATCGCCATATGTTCTGAAGGACTGTAGCACTGAAGCTGGGATCATAAGTTTTCCAAGCACCGCATCCAGGGCTTGCCCTCTGAGGCACTTCTGAAGCCCGTTGAGATTTTCCTCGTTGCTGAATCAACATCTCTCTCATAAGGATCAACCATTCCTCTGGTTTTCCTGTAAAAATTGGTAAATCTTTGCTGATGACATGTCGCACACTGATTTGCGCAGATGTCAGCGATCCATTCCACGGCGTCGCATTATTACAATGCACATTGTCGAATTGCTGCGCGTGCTTAATCGATCTATTGAGCGCTCCCGGACCTGTGTGGCCCATGTACGCGGCAGTACTGGGCTCCGTAGCCTGGTTAAACACCGCCGTATTTGCTTGATATGGCAAACTGGGGTGTACACTCCAATTAGCCGCAACCTGTTTCTGCTTGCAGATCACGTTCTGGTATCCCAAAGGGTCGAAGAGTGCTCCCACTTTCTCACTTCTTTGTTGCATCGGTGTTGGACTTTCCCTTGGGCCAGTAGCTGCAGACGACATAGACGGACAGCCGCTATAAGTTTCTATGTTTGCTACCCCGCTACCGTCTTCTGTACCGGCGACTTTATCTTGTACTCCAGCAGGAACAGGCGATCCGTTAGCCTGTCCCGTTAACCATGCCGTTGCAAGCGTTGCAGTTCCACCGGGTTGATTACTATTTGTCGTCCTTCTCGCACTTGCATCTTGTTCATCACCGTCAACCAACTCGCCATCCCAATACTATGAAATCCGCTTTGAGGTTATGGCTGCTAAGTGTGAGTCTAGCTCTTGTACCACGTGTCTCTCTATAGGCAGCTCAAGTTGTGACTGAGACTCGTGCCGGGGCGCGTATTTGGCAGGGATTTCTAAAGTCGAAAGAAACAACTATTTCTTTTGGTCGTTGTAAGCTGTACGATTCGATTCAATTCGATTCGTACGATATGATACTATATGATATGATATGAAATCTTTATTATCTTTTCATTATTTAACAACCTATATTTTACATTATTATGAGACTTACATTTGTGCTCCGCACGCACTTCTGTTCTCTTTCACTTCTCCTCAGCTGCAAGCACAAAACGAAAATTAACCTCGTCGATAAGGAAGATTGTGCAGCTGCGTGCGATCGACTTATTCTAACGGTGCGCTTCCAGTGTAAGAAGCGAGCGCTGCTTACAAAAAAATGCGAGACCCAGTAGGACTTAGTGACAACAGCTATTTTCACTTCGCCCCATAACAACCAATGCGATTATCATCCTTCTTTGAAAAGAATTAGGCGCTATTTTTAAACCGTAAGGTAAACGTGTGAAACGATAAAAGCCTTTACATCTAGACACGAGAAATATTTTGCTCGAACTAATTGATCAAGAATATCATCTATTCTTGGAAGTGGAAATTTATCAGCTTATAATTTTTTATTAATTTGGTGATAGTCTATCACTAATCGCCATCTTTTCTCCGTTTAATCCGGTAAGGATTCCTTTGGTACTAATAGTAACGGGCTTTTATATTCAGACACAGAGGGGTCTACCAAAGGCAATATAAACACTAAGATGAGTAACGCCATACAACAAAATGATACTATGCAGTCTGCTTTTTTGAAATTTGAGAACGAAAACGAAATCAGTATCATTGCACTCTCACAGCGTACTCTGCGCTTCGGCTCTATGAGAGCCGTGCAAGCAATTATGTTTGTATGTGTGTTAGTACATACATACATAACAGCATATTTGAATGTGTTGCTATTCACAGCTCTGGCTTCGGCTGGTGAAGAAATAAATTTTGTTAGTTTTCTAGCGCTGATCATGCACCTATCCCAAATTTGTATTCCCATACGAATGCATGATGTGTACTGAGGTTGGCTCCGTAAAAAATCTGTTTTATAAAGTCGTCGCAAATATTTTTATTTAATTTCTTTAAATTAAATGATTAATTATTTATTCTTATTTTTATTTTATAAAAAATAGAAGAGTGCCAAAAAATACAAATTGGGTAAATTAAATGCATCGGTAGCTAGTTCGACCGGCGGAGTAACAAATAATATAAACATAAAAAAATTGATAAAATGAATCTTTGGAAACACAAAATTTGCGCTCTTATTTCATTTCTTTTATTTCTTAAAAATAATAATAATTTAATTAATATATAATTTAAAGAAATTATATAAGTATTTGAATCGACTTTAAAAACCTCAGTACAGTACACAACATGCATTCATATGTGAATAGAAATTTGGAATAGATCGTGTATGATCAGCGCTAGAAAACAAAATTTATTTCTTCACCAGCCAAAGCCAAGGCAGTGAATAACAACACATATACATATACATATTTTAATATAGTTATGCATGGCTTATTCGTCTGGCTTTTGGAGAACGAATAGCCAGTCGTCAGGCATGTCGTGCGAATGAAATTTTTCGTCGCATGCAAATGTATGGGCGTAACTCACCTTAGTGTTTATATTTTCTTTGGTTCTACTATTTTATCTTTAACAAGTTTAGTAACTTGTTTAGTTATTTCTGTTTGATGTGTATGAGGAGTTCTATCTAACTTGGTTCATCATCTTTCAATCTTTATTTTTGCTTGTAAAAGTTATTAGTTGTGATTGGATCTGTTTCCAATTTAAATATATCTGTATATTAAAAACACTATTCTGTCATTATTTTCTTTCTGGTGGAAAGTTGTTAACTTTGTTAGAATAGATTCTGCTCTTTGAGGGTCGTGTGAGTCTGCTTTGGATAATTGGATAATGGTTCACAATTTATTTCGTTTATGTTTAGAATATTATTGTTGTTAGTCGTGTTTAATATTCGCACGTATGCGTTTTTTTAATCTGCAATTGAATTACCAACAAATATACCATCTCCTATCTTCCGATTAGCTATTAGGATTTGGTTGTATTTAGTATCTACGTTAATTTTTCTGATAACTTCACAACGTGATGGTATTATTATCTCGTTGTGGTTGATACTATGTGAAATTGGTAGTTGTATAGAATGTGCAATATTATTGGGTTGTAGTATGAGCAACATATATATAATACATACCCAACCAATGTAAGGGTATATGAGATCAAATAAACAATAACACTTTGTTGCTAAACATAACGCAACCCAAAGTGCATTCGAAATATGATCGTCCACTCATAAGTGGCGTGACCATAGCGCAGAATATGCAACGTCTGCATATTCTGCCGAATACCATTCCTTTGTCTTACGATATATATATGCTCAATGTATATGCTTTAAATGTATGCATATATACATGCTCCCGCTCTGCCGCTGTACTCAGCGACTGAGACTTATATACAAAACTCTAATATAAGACATACGAACAAACAGATAACTGAACGACACATCAGTCGAAGAAATATCATCAACGCCTTAGGACTTATGCCAATAAATGATCAATAAAAGTAAAACTGTTTAATTAATTTTACATGGCGACCCTGACAGGACTTTGGGAACAGTAGAGCGAAGCCATCGAACATTCAACGAATTCATTCGTTCCTACATATCAGTTGATAAAACTGATTGGGATACTTGGCTACAATATTTTGTTTATTATTTCCACAACGCACAACTATTGCCCATATAAAGTAATTTTTAGCAGAAACCCAAACTTTAACATAGTGTTAATAAACACATTGAACCTTTATATAATGCCTTTATAAGAATCAAAATATAGATTGGAAATAGCATATAAAAGAGCTAGAATAATGCTTGAGCAAAAGAATAAACTTATATACGATAGTAAAGTAAAGAATATAGAATTAAACATAGGAGATAACGTACTGTTAAGAAATGAAACAGGGCATAAGTTAAATTCAGTATATATAGGACCATTTAAGGTCATAGAAATAGAACATAATCATAAGATTAAAAAATCCCTTAAATAATTATAATTTTTAAATAACTACATAAAAAAGGGAGGTGTAGCATGAGCAACATATATATAATACATACCCAACTAATGAGATCAAATAAACAATAACCGATTTAGCGACACTTTGTTGCTAAACATAACGCAACCCAAAGTGCATTCGAAATATGAGCGTCCACTCATAAGTTGCGTGACCATAGCGCAGAATATGCAACGTCTGCATATACGATACGATATATACATATATGCTCAATGTATATGCCTTAAGTGTATGCATATATACATGCTCCCGCTCTGCCGCTGTACTCAGCGACTGAGACTTATATACAAAACTCTAATGTTAGACTTAAGAACAAACATATAATTGAACGACACATCAGTCGAAGAAATATCATCAACGTCTTAGGACGTATGCCAATAAATGATCAATAAAAGTAAAACTTTTTAATTAATTTTACAGGGTTTTAAAATGAAACAGTCACTTTCCAATTATTCCGTCTCCAGGGATCCGAAAATCGTTTTCTACTATAAAAAATTATGTGGTATAATGAAGTTAGAAATTCCAATTCGAGGAATGATAAACCTAATGAGCTTCATGATCCTTTACCAATGCCTGTAATTTGGGTTATATTATCATAATCAATATCTTAAAATTGATCAAAATTTTCTTTTATGACTGAGATGTCAGTTCCTGTATCTATTAAACATATTAATTTCCTACCAGTATGTTCATTTTGTATGCTGATAAATATATATAAATTAAGATTGATGCTGTTAACGGTTGTTTTTATTGATTTTGAATACTTAAGAGGGCCTGTTGGTTTTCGAACGTGCTTTGGGCTTGTCGTACATTATCATTTTGTCTGTAATTGGTTGAGGTGTTTTGGTGGCTATTGTAGTTATTGGAATATTGCCTTCCAATCAGTCACAATTAAATAATAACACTTAGTTTTTTTTTTATGTGCGTTTTGATATTTATTATTTGGATTACTGAGCGCGTCAACTTGTTTGTTCAGAGGCTTCACCAAGATTGAGGCTAAACGATTTAAGCATATCAGTATCAAGACTAAAGACTTTAAAATAACAAAAGCCTACTTGGTCACTGTAAGTTTTGTATGATTGAGTATTTGTGTTCAGTTTCAGTGTTGTTAAATTATTATTTACAGCACAGTGTTGTGAAACCAAATTTCTCTTATTATTTCAACACTCAATATTACAACACACCTCCTCAAAGATACATTGACCTCTTTATTTATAATTGTTAATGTAACAATACAGTTTCTTCTAGACCAAGTTGCGCCTTCTGGGAATAATATTATTGATCCACGTTTGTCTAGAAATAGTTTCTTTTTCAAAATTAGTTCTAGGATTAAGGGAAACCCTGGAAAACCCTTAATCGGATCATGGCTTAATAATAATTATACGAAATTTAAACAAATTTTATTTATTGAAAAAAAAATTATTTTGTGAGACCCAATTCGTTTCTGAGGGTCACAAATCTGCCAAGCAACGACTTGTCAGGATATCGGCCATTTGGTGCTCTGTAGAAATATACTCAAGAGTGATTAGTTTATTTTCTTGAGAAATCGTACTTTATATCAATGTGTTTCGATCTAGTGGCATGTGGGATTATTGGCTATACTAATGCAAACTTTATTAGTCTAGTATTTTTATTGTCCCACTTAATTAAAATTGTAAACTTGATATACACGATTTAAGACATAGAGCTTTTCTAACTGCCTTAAACAAAGCCATATATATTCCGCTTCAGTAGAAGAAGCAGACACTGAGTTCTGTTTCTATGTGTTCCAACATATTATATATCCAGTTGTACTTTTTCTATCAAACTCACTTCCAGCCCAATCAGAATCAACATATCCAGTTATGGTTTCTTTAAGTAGTAAAACCTTTACCCTCTATATACCTTAATACTCTTTTAAAACATTTCCATAACTCTTGATTACTTTTTCTTGTATATCTGCTCAATATACCTGACGATTACCTAACATTACGTACATTAAACAGCCAATTAGATTTCTACATGGCACCTTACATTGAACATCAGAATTCAAGGAAATATAATTGAGCTTACTTGCAAGTGGTGTACTAATTGAATAACATTCTTCCATGTTAAACTTCTTTAGAATATTACTAATATATATAGACTGACTATAATGTCTTTCTACTTTTATTCCTATGAAATGTCTCATATGTCTGTCATCTTAAAATTACTCATTAGGTATGAATGAATCTATTCTCAGTTTCAATAACCAAATCATCTTTCATTATATCCCCTTTATCAAGAAGATAAATGCGTCGATCTATATCTGAATTAACACAGCCCATTCCTTTTAAAGCTTTTTCAAAAACCTCAAATCCATAAATTGACTTATTTAACTTGCCTGTGATAAACTTTCAGGAATACTCAGATTTCCTGTTTTAAAATACCATTTAGGAATGCAGTTTAATATCCATGTGGTGCCACTTCCAATCAACTATGTTTTTACCCCAAGGGTGCTCTAACAAAGTCCATGTTTTATTAAAATTAATGAGAATCTAATTCTTCTTTAATAATTTCGTCCCATTTAGCTCAGTCACTTCTATTCTTAATTTCAATATATGTGACTGGAATACTATAACAAAAATGTGCGCATTCACTAAGCAACTGTTTAATGATCTATATAAAGCCTGTAACCTTTCAGATTCAGCCAATTTGACACCAACCCATTCAGTTGGCCTGGCATTTTCACTAGGCTGTTTATCTGATATTTTACTATCAGATTTCCTCTTCATTACTCTCATTCCGGAGAATCATTCGATTCTATGTTCGAAATCCATTGTAGACTATCCAGAATATTATTCTGGATATATCCTACCTATTCCATACTCTCATTCTGGAACTTTGAGTCATCCACTACAGTACTAGATTTTTCGTTGTTGTACCACTAGGCTGTTTATCTGATATTTTACTTTCAGATTTCCTCTTCCGTACTCTTATTCCGGAAATATGACTCTTTCATTCGAATCTATGCTCGAAATCCATTGTAGACTATCCAGAATATTATTCTGTATATTTCCTATCTCGTTCTGGAACTTTGAGTCATTCACTACAGTCCTAGATTTTACGTCAACAACATTTCTTGCTACCAAAAACTTTAGTACCCATATTCCACAACTTATATACATTTGGTTCAAATGGAGTTTTCTTATCCTGGAAGGCCCTACTTTGAGTTCTATTAATTAAATATGTTGCTGCTAAAACAGTTTCACTCGAACAACATTTACTCAATTTACTCAATACTCCTTTCAGTTGTGGTGTATGGGGAACTGTTAAATGGTAGCCATGCCTTTTCATGATGTCATTAGATAAATATTCTCTTCCATTATCAATGTAGAGATTTACAGCCTTTACAAGAAGCCTCATATATCTGATTATTCAGTTGCACATCTACTAAGATTATTATTTCTCTCATGCCACAAGCGATAATTTTAATTAATTTTATATTCAGTTGCAAAT
>NW_026997864.1:0-31928 GCF_035044405.1 Drosophila montana
GTGGCTAGCACTTGAATTGTCGCAACGGCACATCCTCTTAGAACGCTTAGTGTGCAATTTAACATGAAATTTAGAATATGTTACAATAAACTTTTGCCCTTTTAAAGTGGGTAACGGGAGACGTGTGAGAGGCATGTGCCTACAAAACGTATGAGTGGGTGACAGTTGTAAGTGGGAATGTGTGTAGTTAGCCGTTTCTAAGCGGCTTGGGTGGCGGTGTCGACTGTGACATGCCCTGGGTGGTCGATACGGTAACTAGCGCGCAAGCCATCCAAGAGCAGGAAGAGAGGAGACCGCAAAGGCGAGCTGCAGCGTGCGAGGCGGCGACAACCAAAATCGGGAAGGGCGGTGAGTCCGTTCCATTAGCGCTTTCCCACCCCAGGCTAAGGCAGGGACAAGAGAACCCAAGGGCGGTCCGACTCTGCGGCCCGTCTAGATGGCTGTAAAGCAGACAAGAGAATGTTTTTATAATTAAGATTAGTTTTTTTTCCTTTTTCTAATCAGCATTAATATTTCAAATAAATATATACATATATTGAACGGTTTGCGCAGAAAAGGGGATGACACAAAGGTTTAGGCCAATTCTAGGGAAACCTTCAAAGAACAGTAGGTGACACACTACCCCAAGCATGTATATACTTTAATAAGTCAAAATTCGGCTTTCAAGATAATGAGCTTTTTCTTTTAGCAATGCTCTTTATTATTTACTCTCTTTGTGAGTTTTCTGGAATATTCTAAGAGCCTGAATTTGCACTGCGTTGGCAATTTGGATATTTGGTTGGAAAAACGATTGTGGCGGATGTTTATGTCTAGTGATTTTATGGTCGGCCCCACTCCAGAATTTTTATTGTCACTAAACGAGTGTATGTGCAAGTGTAGTATATGTTGTGGGTGTGGTACATATGTCACTATATATATATGCGTATATACGTGCATGAAGGTGTGTGGGGAGCCATTCGCTCAAATTAATATATATAAATTCATTTTCCAACGTTGTTTCGATAATTGTCATTAGCTTGCGGTGACGTCTTTTTCTTTTTTGTTATTCGACTATCAAAAATTTGATTTTTTTTTAAAATAATACCCATTGATAAACTTTATAAGAATATGCAAGTAATTATACGCACGTGGGGAAGTAGGAAAGGAATGTCCGCTTGCCTGAGATTGTAAATAGCTGCAAGAAAAATGAGTTAAGAAATAATATTAATTGTTATTAATTTTAAGGAAATGCAACCAATTATATGCACATTTTGAAGAAACACAATGTCATGAAAGAGATCGATGAACATCCATTGATGGGGCATGACGGGCTGATGCGTGCCATCTAGTGGCCAAAATGAGGGAGACGAGATCAGGTGATCGTCTCTGGTAGGGCGGGTACGCTAAGGTCCGGAACCGGGACACGATCTGGAAGGGTAAAGTTGATTAATAGTGTATTTTTTTGTTCATTTATATTAGCGTCTCACCTTTGTTGTTTACTTTTTTTTTTTTTTTTTGATATTGTTGTGAAGGGTTGTTTGGTACAGAAGTGGTAGGTTGTTGACCAGTTGATTTAGTTTGGGTCAGCAAATACAAATTTGGAAAAGGCATCAACCATTGCAAAAATGTATTGGTATTGCTTAGCTGTTGCGACCATCAACATTGTCTATGCAGTAAAGATAGCTCTCTTCCTTTCCCAACATTTTACTGAAAATAATACAACTGATGCAATTAGTAATCAACTTTGATACTATGCTTTCAAAGTGCGGAATCCAGTATTGTTGGGTTTATAAAAAGGACCATATTCGTGCGACCCTTGAGTCACTTTTCGGTCCATCAGTTTCGGAACAGCAAGCAACTCATTGCCATTGACGACTTTGAACAGAAGACCACCATGGGCGTTGCTTTAAGATCTTTATTATAGTTTTGCTGAACTCGTCATCTTGTTCCGCACTCTTTATGTGAGCTTTTAACTCTGTCGTCACGTACATGCACGTCTGCGGAAAACGGCTGAGACACTCTACGTGTCTTATTCTATCACCTGGATGATGTACGACTTTGAATTTGAATACAGGATCCACTGGGAAACTTCTCTCGGTATTTCTGCTTTAGTTGTTGTTTGCTTAAACGGTACACAGTCAGTGGCAAGATTAAATTGGATCCCCAACAAATAGTGTCGAATCTTCTTGATTGCGCAGCTGCTTTGACCTCTAAGTAGTAACTGGGACGCTTCGAGTCAGCTTCTGTAGTTGTTCGACCACATACCCTGAATTCTGCACAAGCCCCCAAATGTAAGATTTATAATATTGTATTGTTTACTTAATTGTTCATGTCCATAGCACAGAGTAAAAAGTGAATCAACATCACGCTGCTGCAGACCAAAACCGATCGCTTGACAACAGACGACTCGAGTATATCGCAAGCTAATAGAATTATCCTGTTATGTTAATTAACAGGATAATGTTAACACCTGTCTTTACATATATTTAAAATATTATTATACTAAATATCAGCGAACTTTAATGCAATCGAAAATTGCGCACCTGTGTTCGATCTATGTGAAAAATACATGTCTGCGAGTTTTCAACGCTCCCAGGTTAGAAGCCACTTCCGCAAGCCAAACTCGACCTTTTTCTGCCATTGATCGTCAAAATAAAAGGTTGGCAACCTAACGTGCAAGCAATTTTTTTATATATTCGTGTCCAATAAAACAACGAGAAAGAAGGGCTATCTTCGGCACGCCGAAGATGACGTACCCTTGCATAATGTTCATAGTGGTTTGCCCGTATCTAAGAAGCACAGGGAAAATATGTAATGCCGAGTATGGTTAATATATCTTGAAAAATAAAAACGTTTTCCTAGCAAATACCCACATTTCGACCGATCGTTCCTATGGCAGTTATATGATTAAGTAGTCCGATGTAAATAAGATTTCGAATAAATGTAGGTAACATAGTGAAACTTATAAATTGAGAGTTTGGTCAAGATATCTTGAAAAAAAAACAACACAGCTTAATTTTCGACTGGCCTTTCCTATGGAAGCTATATGCGATAGTGATCCAATATTGATAAGATTTGAAAATAATAAGGGATCATAGTAAAACTTACATATGCCGAGTTAAGGTATGATATTTTAGTGCGTACTTTTATACCGATCGTTCCAATGACAGCTACATGAACAGTGGGCCGATCCGGCCGACTGTGCATAGACAGACTAGTTCGCATAGGCTTAGTCAGACAATCAGAGGGTCAAGCAGACGAGGCTTTTTAAAGTCGGCGGTTGATGCTGATCTAAAATATATATATTTTATGCTCCTATGTGTTACACATTGCGTAACAAAATTATCATACCCTCTACAAGGGTTTAACGAGATTATCAATTCAGAACCAACTTTTCAAGGAATAGTTCATATGGCCGCTATATGATATAGTAAGTGATAAGATTTTGCATACATGTAAGGGTTATAGTAAAACTCATAAATACCGAATTTAGGAAAGTATTTCGAAAAATAACAAGGGGATACCCTGAACAAGTAAACAAATAAGAGGTTCTCATCGGGAGCTCCCGACTAGGGGATACCCTCAACCCTCTCCTTCCGACACCAAATGCAGATCCAGCTGCGCGCTCGTTTGATTTAGTAGTAATAAATAAAAAAGAAAAGAAAATAAGAAAATTGTTCCCTTGGCAGGGTTCGAACACGCAACTAACCGCACCACTTGCCGCTGCCTCTACTCAAGGGCCAACACAATAACTGAGCTTTAATGAGAAAAAAACCAATTAAAATAACAGCACAGAAAATAATACAATCGCAATTGCAATGCAGTTGATAGAATTCAAGCAGACGCTCATGAATGTGTGTGTGTGGACATGTATACAGAAATTCTTGGAATTTGCGCAGCAGCTATGCTGCCAACACGTGCGCGCATAACTTTTGTGTTTCTTAACCGATCTTAATGAAATTAAGATCATTGTAGAATTGAATAAAGAATATTTCTGTATTCTCAAAAATGCAATTGCATAGAAATCGTGGCTTAAATTGATGGGCAATACAAGTTGGATAATTAACTTGATTTATAGCTTTGCGGTGGTAGCGGGGAGGTGGCGATAGGTATAAAATGAAAGATACTTGATATATATATACTATTCTAGAAGCTACATGTCAAGTTTGGTGACTCTAGCTCATATTATTTGCCGAAATTGCTAAAAAATCAGGATTTTGATATCGATTTTTATCGATTACTTGGAAACGGGACAAGTTATCGAGTATCGGAAACAAACTCGATCTGCGCGGGCATTAGGAGGACCTACAGCTAATTTCAAGTCTCTAGCTCTTATAGGTTCTGATATCCTTGCGTTCATACATACGGACAGACAGACGGACGGGCAGACAGACGGACATGGCTAGATCGTCTCGGCTATTGATGCTGATCAAGAATATATATACTTTATGGGGTCGGAGATGCTTTCTTATTCCTCTTAAATACATTTGCACAAATACATTATACCCTTTTTACCCATTTTTAATGGGTTCAGGGTATAAAAAAGGATTCAATATATGAAATAGTGGTCCGATACATTGGGGTTCGACAAATATACTTTTTGCAGCAGAAAGAGGGACCCTTGCAAAGTTTTAATACGATAGCATTAAAATTGAGAAACTAGTTCGCATAGAAACAGATAAAAGGACACACAGACAGACAGACGAACGGACAGACGGTTCTAGAATATATATATTTATTGGGTCAGACACGCCTCCTTCTATGCAAACATAGGGGGTAAAGTAAAACGTATAAAAGTCGAATTTGGGTAAGATGTCTTCATAAACCAAAAAGTTTCCCATAAAAGTACTTAATTTTCGAAGATCATTCCTATGGGGAAGCTATATAATATATAGTAGTGGGATGTTCATACAATTTTGCCTACTTGTAGCGAGCATTGTCTCCTAAGATGGCGCCATGGGTTGGCAAAGTAAAACTTATAAATGCCAAGTTTGGTAAATTTAAAAATATGTAAGATTTATAATAGTGTATTGTTTATTATTGTAATTGTTAATGTTCGTAACACAGAGTAAAAAGTGTACTTTAATAATAGTTTAAGCGACTCAACTTCACTCTGCTGCCGACCAAAACCGATTACGTCGTAGCGGCCATTACGTTTGACTTTGGTAGCTTGTAAGGAAGCTACTGGCCGCGGTACAGCTCTCAGTCTTACCAGGACCAGCAATCTACAAGACATTTGTTAGTTTGCTGGGATGGAGGGTCTATGACTCCTACTACTTTCATAGGATAGGGAGGAATTTGCATATACATGACCGGGATTGCTCACGCGGTCAGCAGACCAGGCCCCGATTCACACACACAAGGCCGGGATTGCTCACGCGGTCAGTAGACTAAGCCCCAACTCACACACACACACACGACCGGGATTGATCACGCGATCGGCGGGCTAAGCCCTGATTCACACATGCACGGCCGGGATTGCTCAGGCAATCGGATTGCTCACTCAAACTAACCCAATTTACACACACACGCGACCGGGATTGCTCACGCGATCGGCAAACTAAGCCCTGATTCACACATACACGGCCGGGAAGGTTGTGAGAAGACGTTATGCTGAACACTGGTTAACTTCGGGGTCCGAAGTTAGTATTAATCAAAAACAAAAGAATTAACCGACTTTCCTTGCTAATTTCATTTATTCATATTCACTTATTATTTGCTATCTTACACGATTCCCCTAAGTTAAAACCCTGCCGCACTGTTCGGAGCCCTAGCGCACCGCTGCTCACCCTAAGTCTCTTTCGTTCCGCCTTCTGTCGCACACGCCTACTTACTCCGATACTCGCTCCAAAAGTGCCGGTACGCTCGCAAGCGAGCTTTCGCAACTTCGTCTCGGAGCTTTCGCTCTTCGCCGCCGAATTGAAGTTGTGCTCTCTAAGACGGTGTTGAGCAACCGATCGACAACACACGGTTGCTGCGGCGGCCGGCCGTTAAATTTAAACTTAAATTTCGCCCTTGCTGGCTGGCTAATTGGCTTCATGCCCTTAATTTACTATACTCTTATTCTAATAGAATTAATGCTTATAAACTAACAATCCTATAATTATGAACTGTGGGGTGGCTACCATAGTGGCCGCATGAAACCCCACCCCCCTTTTCTTTTCGACGACGATACCGTCGCTTCCCCGGCGGCGTTTATGGCGACGATTTCTAGGTCCATCCACAAATTCGACTTATTATCTAATCTTTTACTTAGTTGTATGTACCCTATCCTCACAATGCGGCTCACATTCTACTCTCACTCCACTCTCGTCTCCGAAGGTTGTAAAGCCTGCAAGGTCTTTTGATGCATGCAGCATTAGGAAAGAGGGACTGAATCCCGGCGATTCACAGTTGTGTTGACCACTTGCGATATATCCGGCAAGAGCTCGTCCCACGAACTCTGATGGTCTTCGATGAATTGCGCTATCATGGTCTTCACGGTCCTGTTGGTTCTCTCGGTAGGATTCTCTTGTAGACAGTACGAGGCGGTATACTGGACCTCTACACCCAGTGACTCCAGAAAAGTCTTGAAGCTACGGCTTGTAAATTGGACCTCGTTGTCGCACACTAACTTCTTGGTTCCACTCCAGTTCCACCCACTTCGAGAACGCATCATGGAACACCGGTAGCATCGTGTTGCCATGTTGCCAAATCCGTACAGAGTACCGTCATCGGCTCTGATACCTGTTTCGTCAGCATGCGATCCGGCGGTTTGAGTTGCTCGCTCTTGAACTTCTGGCAGACTTCACAGCATTTCACGTACTTGGCGGCGTCGTGGAACATCCCCGGCCAGTAGTATCTCTGGGCCAACCTCGACACGGTTTTCCCCACGCCTTGATGTCCCGCCGTGGGAGCATCATGACAATCTTGCAATACTCTCTGTCGCTGACCACTGGTCACACATAGCTTCCTGGGAATGTAGTCCTCATCATCCGTCCGGTGGCACAGATGCCTATATAACTGCCCATTCTCTACGTAGTCCGGGAACTTGGCTTGCTCATCGGCAATCCTAGCACGCATACTCGCGACCCATTTGCGGGGGACCTCGGCCACCATTGCTTGCTGACAGATCTCTAGAGAATGCATCGGCCACGACGTTGAGCTTCCCAAGACGGTAGTGGACGTCTAATTGGAACTGTTGCAGTTCCAGTGCCCATCGCGCGATTCTTCCTGCCGGGCTCTCGATCGAGTTGAGCCATTTGAGTGCCAGATGGTCCGTAATCACGTCGAAACGGTACACCTCCAGGTAGCAACGCAACTTCCGGATCGACCATACAATTGCCTGGCACTCTTTGTCGGTGGCGGAATAGTTCACTTCGGCTTTTAGCGAATTCCGGCTCGCGTACGCTATCACCCGCTCCTGTCCCTCTATCGTCTGCGTCAGCACTGCGCCGAGGCCAATTGACGCAATGCCTCCTCCTGTTTTCCCTTTTCTTGACCTGGGAGGCCTCCCCTCGGTTCGATCTTGGTATCCTCGCTCTTTTGTTGCCGAGCAGGTGCTCCCTTCTCATGATTTGAGAGGCCTTCGTTCGGCTCTTTTCCGCTGATTGCCAAGCAGGCACTCCCGCTTCCTGACGCGTGAGACCTTCTTTAGGCTTTTTCCTTGTCCCGGGCCGCGCGACCGATGCCGTCACCGTCTCTAGGGCCAGCTCTGTCTTGCCGCAGCGTATTGTAGTGCTCGTTGAAAGAAATCCTTTCCCAGGATAACGTGGTCTAATAACGAGGGCATGATGAGCATCGACATGCCGATCACCTTCCTTGCTAGGCCGTCGTCCAACCACAATGCCTTCCCTACTTCCAGCGTGGACCCATCTGCCATACGAATGCGCGCCTGCACGTCTTCCGCTCTTCCCCGAATCGCCCACTTGCGTACGCAATCTTTACTCATGAAGCTGCGAGTGGCTCCGGTATCGATAGTGGCAGGCATCGTTCGCCCGTTAATCTCCACCATAGCGACGATTCGGCCACTGGATACTTTTAGTGGGTGTCCTGTTACCTGGTCACCTGTGTATCGGCGCCGACCCGATCTTGGCCTGGGCGACGCCGTTGCCCGCTACTTCTGCCCCGGTTCCCACATACCCAGCTCAACAAGACGAGTGGGTTGGGACATTCCCTGGCAAAGTGCCCCTCCTGTACCCATTTCCGTCCTCTTGGCTCATCATCTGATGAGCAACTTCCGCAGGGGCTTTTATCCACACCGGTCGCTCCGGATCCGATGAAAGTAGACCGGAATGGATTAAGGTGTTCCCCCGTGGGCTGTACTGTCCACCCCCATTCTGCGCTACTCGGATTCATGATCACTTAGCTCGCGACTGGCTTCCCGAGTGTTCCGCCCTCTGCTTCACGACCGTCTCATATTCCACGGCCATCTGCGTAAGCTGGGACAGGGTGAAGAAATCTTGCGTCGCACGTAGAGCTTGTATTTGGGGAAGACATTCTCGTAGATACGATGCAACTCCTGCGCCGGCTCGTAAATGGCTTGGTGCATTAGCTCTATCAGGTATTCCTTAAATTCCTCCTCTACGCGCTGCCGACGGGACCGGATTTCGTTCTCAAGCCTCTCGAAATAGCGTGGAGGCAGGAAGAACTCCAAGAAACCCCTCCTAAATACTGACCAGAGCATATCCCTTAGTTTACTACTCAAGAACCAACGCGCAGCCCTGTCGCAGAATATCTCGCTCATTGCCCTGGGCATACGGTCGAGGGCAATGCCATATGTGATGGCCCGCTCCTCTAGGTCCTCCAAGAACCCAAGGGGGTCGGTGCGGCCATCATACCTTATGCCCCACTTCCGGACTTGTTCCGGAATGTTTACGAGAGGCCTGCTATCAGACTGAGGATACGACCTGGCAGAATAAGGAACATAATATAATCTCTGTGTCGATCGCTGTTGTTCGGCGTGCGCTATCTCTTATAACTTCATGAGCCTCCCCTACACCCGTGACGACTAAGCTAGGAGTCGGAAGCTGTGGACGCTCGTACAGTCGTGAGCTCCTCAGATCGGGCTCCGATTTCTGACGTGGCCGTCCGCCAGCGTCGGGTGAGACGCCCCAGGATGGCGGTTCCACCGTTTTGGCATATTGAGACTCTAAGCCCAGATTTCGGATGTTTGGCCGCTATCCTGAACGAACGTGGAAAGCCGCTTACGCAGCTCCTCCACGCGCCCTTCCTTGTCCAGCCCGAACTCATGGGCGAGCACTACCAGTTCCTCCTCGCGCCGCTTGTGGATCCAGTGCACGCCTACCTCCGGATTTTTAAAATCACCTGACTCCATTTTGAGTTTTTATTACTCACACTAGGAGCCCGTTTCGACTTCTCTCTCTCGTGGACTCTTACTCGGTTTTTGTGATTCGTGGTTGGGCGATTCTCGTTCCGTAGGTTTGTTTATTTCACTTGTGCTTTTGTCTTTTTTGCAGGCTTATTTGTTTACGACAGTATATATGCGCACAAACAAAAAAATAAGTATTAAATAAAAGAAGTTCACTTGATGCTCTTTTAACTTTTAATCCTCGTCCATTTTACTCGTATTGTACTTGACTGTTTTTATTGTTAACTCCGTTTTATTTATTGTTAAATGTACTGTACTTTCGCCAACTGCACTAACTAATTCGTCCCACTGTACAGTCGCTGTCACGACTCCTTAACGGCCCTTCGACGCCGACGTCGACTGCGCCGCGCGTTTGTGCACACGTGTGCAAGCGTGGTCTCGTACTTTTTCGGCCGTCCGTTATCTCTCTGTTGTCTGCCTTGTGTGCTCGATTTTTCCCACATTTTTGTTGACTAAATTTTGCAGGTGTTCGCTTTATCGTCCGACAAAGGGTATGAAAATGCCCTAGTAGGGTATGCCCGACTATCTAATAATCTAAATTTGCATTTTGCCCATATGCGACGCCTTTTTTTCCCTACCCTCTAGGGTTTTTCAAACGAACTATGACTCCTATACCCTTCATAGGATAGGGAGGAAGATGCATACACATGACCGGGATTG
Source organism: Drosophila montana (assembly GCF_035044405.1). Taxonomy (NCBI): domain Eukaryota; kingdom Metazoa; phylum Arthropoda; class Insecta; order Diptera; family Drosophilidae; genus Drosophila; species Drosophila montana. The sequence goes on from NW_026997864.1 coordinate 10,010, forward strand.
CTCACGCGGTCAGCAGACCAGGCCCCGATTCACACACACAAGGCCGGGATTGCTCACGCGGTCAGTAGACTAAGCCCCAACTCACACACACACACACGACCGGGATTGCTCTCGCGATCGGCGGGCTAAGCCCTGATTCACACATGCACGGTCGGGATTTCTCACGCGATCGGCAAACTAACCCGATTCACACGCACACACGACCGGGATTGCTCACGCGATCGGCAAACTAACCCAATTTACACACACACGCGACCGGGATTGCTCACGCGATCGGCAAACTAAGCCCTGATTCACACATACACGGCCGGGATGGTTATGAGAAGAAGTTATGCTGAACACTGGTTAACTTCAGGGTCCGAAGTTAGTATTGATCAAAAACAAAAGACTAAACCGACTTTCCTTGCTAATTTCAATTATTCATATTCACTTATTATTTGCTATCTTACACGATTCCCCTAAGTTAAAGCCCGGCCGCACTGTTCGGAGCCCTAGCGCTCCGCTGCACACTTTCCGATACTCGCTCTAAAAGTGCCGGCACGCTCGCAAGCGAGCTTTCGCAACTACGCCTCGGAGCTTTCGCTCTTCGCCGTCGAATTGAAGTTGCGCTCTCGAAGACGGTGTTGAGCAACCGATCGACAACGCACGGTTCCTGCGGCGGCCGGCGGTTAAATTTAAACCTAAATTTCGCCCTTGCTGGCTGGCTACGTGGGTTCTTGTCCTTAATTTACTATGCTCTTATTCTAATAGAATTAATGCTTTTAAAATAACAATGCTATAATTATGAATTGTGGGTAACTAAGTAAAAGATACTTTGTGACTGTTTGTCGCATATACATAACTAACTTTATAAAACAACCACACATAAACATATAAACATTCGAGCGCACTCAATCAGCCACTTATGTGCAGACCGATAGAGGCGCATGGGGAAACGCTGAGCATGCACTTTGCCGCCAGCGCGCCAGTGGTTACGCTATGTATATTTCTTATGTTTATACCTTCTGCATAAACATATATACAGAGCACATAGGACAAGAACTTTATGTGTTTAGCTTAAGTCCATTTCATGTACCGAAAAGTAAAACCGAATAAATTCAGAAGCAAAACGGAGTAGACGCTCCACTAAAGAAAGAAAGTGTTTAAACTTATTACGGAACTAATTACATGGCGACCGTGACAGGCGTTGTCAGACGTTCGTCGTTGTCGTCGATGTGTGTGCAGTTCATGATGAACAATTTAAAATAAGTAACAACTTGCACATACATAGCCACAAAAGCGAATTGCAAGTGCTGAATTGTACACACTATCCGTCCGTTAAAAGCTATACCGGCAACCGGCAACAAAAGAAATGGCGATTAGTAATTGACTATCGTCAAATAAATATAAAGCGTTTGTCCGACAAATGTCCGTTCCCCATATATGACGACACTCTAGATCAATTGGGTCGACCCAAATACTTCTCATGCCTTGACTTAATGTCAGGTTTCTATCAGATTAAACTGGAAGAAAGCTCAAGAAATATTACATCTTTTTTAACGAGCAATGGCTTATAACGCTTCACGCGATTGACATTTGGTTTAAAAATAGCGCCAAACAATTCTTTCAGAGGATGATGTACATAGTATTATCTGGACTTTACCCTTTGTTAGCATTCCTGAATATGAATAACTTAATCGTAATAGGTTGTTCCGAACAACGTATGCCTAAAAACTTAACAGATGTTTTTGAAATATGTAGGAAGTACAACTTAAAATTGCATCCCGAAAAATTCATTTTTTATGCATGAAGTGACTTTTCTAGTGTAGTGTATTCATACATATAATATATAAATCAGCTTGTAACACTTAGTTGCAAGTATAAACAAATATATAAAAGTCTTAAGCGCATAGCATAAATATAATCGTGTATATGTATGCACATTCACATGCACATACATACATACAGAGCTGCGCACATAAGTAACTAATGCCGCATTGGCAGGCCAAGACAGCGTGAGACCATTGACCACGGATAACCGCTGATCTTGCATTTTAGCCGCCCGAGAGTGGGCGCCCATATGTATGAGTACACCCGCTCTCTCTCTCTTTGTAGCTGTTAACCAATAACATCATAAGTACATATATGTATCCATAGGGTAAGCATATGCCCTTAACTTTAAATAAAATCATTCTTATTCAATAACCAAACCAACACAGACGTGCTTATGCCTTTTCAATTATATTACACGTGGACATAGTGATATCCAATGTTACATGGCGACCGTGACATGTTCACGCAACGAGGGAATGAACATATCATCAAAAACCAAATAGTCCATATTCTGGACAAATACAACAACAACAACAAAAAGAAGAACGGCAACAACAACATCAACATTGGCGGAGAACAAAAATAAAACGTGAGTACGGTGTGGCTCTTGCATGTTATGCCCTTACGCATCACTCTTGACGAGTACAGGGCGCGCCAACTTCTCGCCAGAGAAACGGTTAACAAAGAAGTTGAGAAAATAAAAAAGAAACCAAGAAATTTTGGTGTCCTACGGCTGCGCATAAAGAAGCGCAAAGCCGAAATTTGTAAAGTGTTATATAATAACTCAAAGCCCCCGACTTGGGAAAACGCCAAGAAACTAGCCGATGAGTTAGATTTTCTAGAGGCGGAAGAGCGCAAGCACAAAGCACAAGCCGTTACACCTGCTCCTCACCAATAATAAATTTATTAAAGGCTTCTCAACCACCAGAAGAAAAGCCGCTACACAAGATGACAAAGAGATGCCCTGACGACTGCGCTGGACCTCTCAACGCCCCGACCTGTGCGATGACCTGCACCGGCAACGCTGACCTTTCCAAGGCAGCCCAATAAGAAGGAACAACAACACCACAGCAGCATCAGCAGCAGCATTAATTAAGATAATTTAAAATTTTGTATAACATTTTAATGACGCCCACTTTGTTGTGTGCGTCAAGGCAGAGTACAACCTGAAAAATTATACGCACATTAGAAAGGAGATCACTGCGTTGATCGAAGTAGGCTAATATCATTAACACATATAGAAAGGCATATTAAGGCAGAAGCTTACTAAAATATTTAAAATAAAAAACAAAAATTGTGAATTAATTAACTGCGAAAGATTATAATATTAAATTACAAAATTAAAGATATACTATATAAAATATAATGAAAGTATAAAATTCATTAACAATTTGCAACCGTTTTCAAAATTTTAATTAAAACGGGCTCAAACGAGTGAAAGGTTGAAAAATCAGCCGCAAATGTAATTGATAATGTAAAAGTCATCTATCATAAAGAAAGTAGAGAATATTACAATTTTGTTAATAATAATCACTGTCGTATCTCTTGTATCACTTGCATTGAAGGTGTGTGCAATGCATACAAAGAAAATTAAGAAACGCTATAGCAGTAGAGCAGACGGACTAGATAAGGTCTGAATATATTAAAATAAAATAAAAAACAAACCAGAATATGTCAGATATAGACGCACTCATTAGGCTTACATACAGAGATGAGCCAGATTTCTGTACTCGCCCACTAAATGTACTGCAACTACATAAAGACTTCATAAAAGTATATGATTTATATTACGAATACATGGACATGTTCAATACTATTATGAGTACATTGATACATTGCTTAAAAAACGAAAAGTGAATCATACTAATTACGTTTCCATATGTGTCAGTAAAACTAATTACTGAAGAACACCCAATTTTGGGACCGGCAACAATACTAATCAGTCGCACCGACTGCATCGGTAAGAATTTTTATAATAATATGGAATGGAGTATATTAGTGAAAAATATTAATGACTTTAAAGATCTATTCGACTAGTCACATAAGTGCATACAAATATTAATAAAATAATATAGCAACATAGTACATGTAGTAAATTTACTTATAAACTTACACAAGAACATGCCAAACATTGTCTTAAAGTTATACAATCTCTAAATACCAGATTGAAAAATATTGGTATTAGACAGAATATTGAAATTAATGTTCCAGATCTAAATCTATTTGCTGATTTTAATGAGAGCCAGCTTAAAGAATTAGATGAGCCTAAACCAACAATAGACACAGACATTGACAGTGACATAGAGACGATTCAAGAACGATACAATGGCACAACAAGTAGCCTTGGATAGAGAATATGTGCAACAAGTTTCATCCTCAATCCCTGAATTTGACGGTAAAAAACTGTCACTAAATCGTTTTCTCACAGCCTTGCGCATTGTTGAACGAACAAAAGGCGACCAAGAAGGCTTAGCAGTCAAAGTTATCAAATCAAAGATAACCGGCCCAATCTTGTACAAGGTACAAAATGAAACTACAATCTCTGCCATAATAACTTAACTAAAGGGTAACGTCGAAGGTGATTCAACAGACGGAATTAAGCCGGGTTGCTGAACATAAAACAAAAAGGCAAAACAGGAGCCCAATATACAGTTGAAATCGATACCTTGCGTAAGCAACTCGAGGCAGCTTATATTGACAACGGCCTAGACCCTGATAATGCGGAAAAATTCGCAACAAATAATCTATTGCGGCCATGACAAAGAATTGTGATTATAAAAAGCTTCGTATTATACTGGAAGCAGGAAACTTTAACACTTTCGATGATGCAATGGGTAAATACATCCATTGCAGCACTGAAATGACTGGAAGTGCCATCACAGTATTATACCAGCGAGGAAAAAATTATAGAGGTAATAATAACCGTAATACCCAAAGAAGTAGAGGCAATGGCCAAGGTTATTATAATCCCAATCATAATCACAATAGAGGAAATTTCAGCGGAAATTCCCGGGGTTACAACCACGGAAGGAACAATTCCCACCGAGGTAACAACCAAAATAATAATAATAGAAATAACAACGTTCGAGTTACTTAGAGTAACTCAGAAAACCAGCAAGGCCCTTCAGATATTCAAAACCACTAAATAAAACTGTTCACACAATTAGATTAGATAAAATAACCACTAGAATATCAGGAATTGGTGAAGACTCAGTTTTTTTTTTAAAAGGTTTGTATAGCTCCCTACAGGTAAATACGTCATTGCGCATGACTTCCATTTAGTCAAACAAAATTTCCCAATACCCAGTGTCGGCATAATAGGAATAGATTTCATTACAAAATACAATTGTCAATTAGATTTTGCACAAACTAATGACTCCTTAATACTTCTTCCGAACAACCTAAATTATCCGATTAAACTACCAATAATTCACACTTGTGACAATAATGCCATAATACTACCAGCACGTTCCGAAGTTGTCCGTCAAATAAGAATACCTTCCATGCAAAATCATGTTTTAATTCCAAATCAAGAAATTGACGACGGAATTTTCATTGGAAATACAATTTGCAATAACAAAAATTCATTTGTCCAAATATTAAATACAACTAATTCAGTTAAAAAAGTCAACTTAAACCAAATAAAATTTAAAACGTTAAATGACTACGAAATAGTCAATGAAATTAACGAAGAAAGATAAAGTAATGTTATGAAATAACTAGTTAAAAACTTTCCACCATTATTTCAAGTCAAAACTAAAAGAGCCATGCACCAAGTATACAGATGTATTCGGATTAGAAACCGAATATATAACAACCAACAATTTTTAAAAGCAAGAGTTAAGATTAAAAGACAAAGAACCATTGTACATGAACAATTACAGAATAACATAACAACATAACAGTCCAATACTCCTTGTACCAAAAAAAGGTCTACCACGATCCGATACCAAAAGATAGCGATTAGTTATAGACTATCGTCAAATTAACAAATAACTCTTGTCCGACAAATTTCCACCAACTAGGCAGAGCAAAACATTTCTCATGCTTAGATTTTATGTCCGGCTTTCACCAAATAGAATTAGAAGAAAATTCTAGAAACATAACGTCTTTTTCAACAAGCAATGGCTCCTATCGTTTTACACGATTACCGCCTAATTCTTTTCAAAGAATGATGACCATCGCTTTTTCTGAATTAGATCCTTCACAAGCTTTCTTGTACATGGATGACCTAATAGTCATCGGTTGTTCCGAGAATTATATGATCAAAAACTTAACAAGCGTTTTTGACTTATGTAGGAAGCACAACCTTAAAATACATCCTGATAAATGCTATTTTATCATGCACGAAGTGACTTTCCAAGGTCATAAGTGCACTGATCAAGGTATTTTACCAGATGACAAAAAGTATGATGCCATCGAAAAATACCCAGTCCCTACGGACGCTGATAGCGCTAGACGATTTGTTGTATTTTGCAATTATTACAGACGTTTTATCAAAAAAATTTGCAGACTATTCACGTCATATAACAAGACTATGCAAAAAGAATGTAAAATTTGAATGGTCTACCGAATGTCAAAACGCATTCGAATACTTAAAGAAATGAAGAAATGAAGCCCACTTTACTAAAGTATCCCGATTTAAGCAAAGACTTTTGTATAATATCGAATGAAAGCAAAGAAGCTTGCGGAGTAGTCCTAACTCATACTTATGGTGATGAGCAATTACCAGTAGCATACGCTTCACGTTCATTCACAAAAGGTGAATCCAACAAAAATACCACAGAACAAGAGTTAGCAGCAATTCACTGGGCAATAACCCATTTTCGACCATACATATATGGTCAACATTTCACTATTAAAACAGATCAAAGACCACTAACTTATCTATTTTCAATGGTAAGCCCCAGTTCAAAGTTGACTAGAATGAGATTAGATTTAGAAGACTATGCGTTCACTGTAGAATATCTAAAGAGAAAAGACAATTTTGTTGCAGATGCGTTATCAAGAACAACCATCAAAGAATTAAAAAGCACTAACACAAATGTCTTGAAAGTTACTACAAGACAGCAAAATAGACAAAACAAATCCTGCGCAGGAAAAGAACAAGAAATATTGCCAATGCAAAATCTTGATAAAGCTTCTAAGTCCAATGTATACGACGTCATTAAAAACGAAGATATACGACAAATAGTGACCTTGCACACAACAAATATGCTATGTATTTTAGAATATGGTAAAAAGATTGTTGCAAGAATTGAGATGAGCGACCTTTATACTAAAGGAACTCTCGACCTAGGTCAATTTTTCCAAAAGCTTGAAAAAGAAGCCGGTATATTAGGAATCAGCCAACTTAAAGTGGCACCGAGTAAAAAGATCTTTGAATTCATTTCAATTGATACTTTTAAATATATGGGCAATAAAAATCTATAAAAACTTAGAGTAGCGCTACTCAAGCCGGTGACCGTAATAAATAACTACAAGGAGGACACAGCGGCATAACACAGACTTCAAATAAAATCAAAAGACACTACTATTGGAAAAATATGACGCGTCACATAAAAGAGTACAAACGTAGATGTCCAAAATGCCAAAAGTCAAAAACAACAAAGCACATAAAAACACCTCTGACCATTACAGAAACGCCGATAAATGCGTTCGACAGAGCGATAGTGGATATCCTTATGAACTTTTTGAAAATGGTTACGAATACACAATTACATTGATATGTGATTTAACAAAATGTCTTGTAGCTATTCCAGTACCAAACAAATCCGCTAAGACAGTTGCAAAGGCAATATTTGAATCTTTTATTCTGAAGTACGGTCTAATAAAGACGTTCATAACAGACATGGGTACAGAATATAAGAATTCAATGATAACGGACATATGTAAATACCTGAAAATAGATAACATAACATCAACAGCACACCACCATCAAACAGTTGGTACTGTTGAAAGAAGTCACAGAACCTTCAACGAATACATACGTTCCTACATATCAGTTGATAAGACTGATTGAGACGTATGGCTTTAATACTTTGTTTATTGTTACATCAGAACACCATAAATGGCACATGATTATTGTCCATATGAGCTAATTTTTAGCAAAAACCCAAATTTACCAACTTATTTTAATAGTATAGAACCATGATTACGCTAAGGAAATATATAGATTAGAAACAGCTTATAAAGAGCAAGAATAATAATAGATAAACATAAGCAGAAAAATATAGAACTATATGATAGGAAAACATAAGACTTAAATTTGAGTATAGGAGACAAAGTACTTTTAAAAAATGAAGAAAATACATTTTTAGGACCATATACGGTAGTAAGCATAAAATAAAAAGACAATGCTATTATAAAAGATACAAAAGGTAAAGAACAAAAAGTTCATAAGGATATACTAAAAATGTTTAATGAATAAAACATATAAAATTTCGGTTTAAATTCGAAAAAAATAAAAAAAAAAACAAAACACAAATATATATATATATATACATCGTCCTGATCAGCCAAATCGTCCTGATCAGCCGCCCTTCGTCGTCCACACATGCTCAACATTATTCTCGTTAAGAAACTCATTGAAAGCATTGGATGGAAACGCTGCTTCTCTGTCGTTGATTATGCACTTGGGTAAACCAAACACAAACGACCTAGTCGCAGGTTCTATGTATATCAGCTGTGCACCTTACAGCAGTGGCGCAAAATATTAAGCCCACCCGCCTTTAAAATAAAAATAAAACCGATTAACCTATTTGCCAAAGAAATTAATTGGGCAAATGAAATGGCCTATAGCCTTATTTTATAACTTGCATTGAAAAATCCTACAATTATTATACATATATTTATATTTATCATATTTCCATACTACTAGCGGGTATAAACCGGCCTTGTCCTTGGAACGTATAAAATAAATGTTCTCTGATCGGACGGTTACCTAAAAACTTTCATGCAAACGTTTTTCGCTAATTAACCATTGTTGTGGGTGGAATTTCACAAATCGCTGAAACACTTCTACATTGAGTCCTTATATAGAGCTTTAAATATAAGTTTGAAGCAAATCGGACACAACTTGAAACTCTCCACCGAGGAAGCTTTTTTTTTGCGAAAAATGTGAAACACTTCTCAAATGATTTTTCATTTAGATCCTTGGATATGAATTTCAGCGCGAAACGTCACCCACTAAATCTTTGACCCCCATTTCCATTAAGGAGGAATGCATCTTTCGAAAAATGTGAAAGCCCCTTTAAATGAATTTGAACAAAGATCTTTGAAAATGAGTTGGAAGCCGATCGGATGGTATACAGAAAAGGTTCATACAAACGTTTTTCGTGATTTTTCGACACTTGTGGTTGGAATTTCCCGAAACCCCGTCTTAACGTTCATCTTAATCTCCTAAGGTAATTACAGTGAAATTTTCAGCTTCCCAGCTCTTTCGGTTTGGACTGTGCGTTGATCACCAATCAGTCAGTTAGTCAGTCAGTCAGTCAGGATTAACAGTTTTATATATAGAGATTAATCCTAACTTCGAGCCCCGAAGTTAGCCAATGTTCAACATAACCTCTTCTCATAACCTCTTCTCATAACCTCTTCTCATAACCTCTTCTAATAACCTAGTTCGTCGTTATATGTGTGAATCGGAGCGTAGCCTGTCGACTGCGTGAGCAATCCTGGCCGTGCATGTGTGAGTCGGGGCTTGGCCTGCCGACCGCGCTATTAACCCGGCCATGTGTATGTATTTTCCTCCTTATCCTATGAAAGTAGTAGAAGTCATAGTTTGCTTGAAGCACTTCCTCCCCCTCTAAACCCTCCATCCCAGAAAACCAACAAATATCTTGTAGATTGCTGGTCCTGGTAAGACTGAGAGTTGTACCCCGGCCAGTAGCTTCCTTACAAGTGGCGCACGAGCAGGTACCTAGGAGGCGTTTAGGGGCGAGGCATGTTTGCGTTTTAGTCGGACATACCCTAGAGTTTATGTACCCAAGCAGAGGATTATGCTGTACAGTGGGACGAATTCAGGTCGCGCGCGGTGAAAAGTTGCATTCGTCAGTACAGTTGGCGAAAGCAATGACAACGGGTGTGCTTAATAATAAATAAAACAGAGTGAACAATAAAAACAGTTAAGTACAATACGAGTTAAATGGAAGAGGATTTAAAGTTAAAAGAAAGTCAAGTAAATTAGTTTTTTTGTGGAGTGAAAATAATAAAAAGCTAAGTTTGTGAAAGGGGCAAAATAAGACAGAAAAAATAATAAAAATCGTGTTAATTGGGGCAACGAAAAAACAACATGTAGAGAACTTGAGGGAGGTGTTTCAATCGGCCAATCTCAGGCTGAATGGAAAAAAATGCAGCTTCTTCAGGGAGAGGTTCGTCTACTTGGGGCATGTTATTTGTGGGGAAGGAATACGAACCTATCCGGAGAGGGTGGAGGCGATACGTAATCTTAAGGCCCCGACTAATTGTAAGGAATTGCGACAGAGTCTCGGGATGGCTTCATGGTACAGGCGTTTCGTTCCCAACTTCGCGACTCAGGTACAGCCGCTAACGGCGCTCTTAAAAAAGGGGCGGAAACGGGCTTGGGATGAAGAACAGAAGGAGGTATTGCGTCAATTGAAGGATAGCTTGACGACTGCCCCTGTGTTGGCTTGTCCGGACTTTTCCTCTAAACGCGAGTGAGTATGGCCTCGGTTCAGTGCTGACACAGACGATAGATTCAGGAAGATTCGCGCGATGGGCACTGGAACTGCAACAATTCCAGTTTGACGTTTACTACCGTCGAGGGAAGCTCAATGTCGTGGCCGATGTCAAGGATGAATATCAAGGCAAAGGTCGCGAATATGCGTGCCAGGATCGCCGAAGAGCCAGCCAAGTTCCCGGACTACATAGAAGAAAATAGACAGATATATAGACATTTGAGCCACCGGACGGACGACGATGACTACATCCCCTGGAAGCTATGCGTGGCCAGTGGTCAACGGCAGAGGGTATTGCGGGAATGTCATGACGCTCCCACGGCCGGACATCAAGGCGTGGGAAACACCGTGTCGAGGTTGGCCCAGAGAAACTACTGGCCGGGTATGTTACGTGACGAAATTTGCCAGAAACAAACTGGCTGATCGCCTGAGACATGGCAACACGATGTTACTGGTGTTGCATGATGCCTTCTCGAAATGGGTGGAACTGGTCCCACTCAGGAGGGCTACGGCAGCACACTTGCAGACGGCATTCCGAGACAGGATTCTGAGTAGGTTCGGGGTGCTCAAGAAGCTTATGTGCGACAACGGGTTACAGCTTACGAGCCGTAGTTTCAAGTCGTTTCTGGAGTCCCAGGGTGTAGAGGTCCAGTACACCTCCCCGTACTGTCCGCAAGTGAATCCTACCGAGAGGACGAACAGGACCGTAGTGACCATGATAGCGCAGTTTATCGAAGGCCATCAGAGTTCCTGAGACGAGCTCTTGCTCAGGGGAGGGAACCACGGTTGCCGCTCTGTACGATCAGGTGACTCCGGGGTCTGCAACTAGTGCGTTCGACCCAAGGACAAAGGCGGATAAATTGAAGGAAGTCCTTTATATCGTCCACAGCAATCTTCAGCGTGCATCAAAGGACCAGGGCAGACATTACAAACTGCGGAGACGAGAGTGGCGGCCTTAGTTGGACTCGATGGTCCGTTTACGGCAGCACCAACTGCCCAACGCCGCTGGCCAAATTTGATGACTCCTATCGGGTCACCAAGTTCGTGTCGCCTAACATTGTGCGCCGAGTGAGGCCAGGCGAACGGATGAAGAGGGTGGCCAATATCTCGCAGCTGAAGCCGTTTCACCGAAGACGGAGAGGTACTAGACCCGATGGACGTGGAAGAGGAGCACGCGCAGAAGAATTAGCTTAATAACCATAGAATATGTTAAGAATAGATAGTAGATTTCATAGATTGTGAGCTGCACTGCTAGGGCAGGGAACATCAGAAGCAACGGATAAGCAATAAGTTAGTTGAGGAATCCAGAAGTCGTCTCCATAAACGCCGCTACTAAAAATGGGTTAAAATGGTATAACTTTTTTGTGCATATGTTTGTAACAGGCAGAAGGAAGCATCTCCGACCCCATCAAGTATATATGTTCTTGATCAGCATCACAAACCGAGGCGATCTAGCCATGTCCGCCTGTCTTTCCGTCCGTCGGTCCGTCCGTTTGTATGAACGCGATGATAACAGAACCTATAAGAACAAGAGACTTATTCGGAACGTAGATTTTCCTAGTACCCGTGCAGTACGAGCTTGTTTCCGATAATCGATAACATGCCCCGTATCCAAATAATCAATCAATCAATTTAAATTTAAATCGCTTTTTTTAGAGAAAATATTTTTGGATGGGGCACACATTGCCTGGTTTTGAGGAAATACTTTACTTTAATTGTACTATACCATTTATGGTACGTACGTCTAGTTTGGTGGTTTTAATTGGGAACTTAAAAAGTTTTGTTTCATTATGTTAGCCGATGATCCCGTATCGATTACACACTTAAGTTGAATATTATTCTGTGCGATTCTGAGGCTTGTAATATAAATTATATTAAATTGGTGACTTACCACATTTTTAAAATTTTGATGTTTTTTTCCCTTATTCCTTCGACTATCATTATCTTTTTTAATTTGTTGTGGAGTTGACGGACTATCATAATTATTCTTATTCGTTGGTCTATCGGAGAAAGTTACAATGGTAATGCCATGCCTTGGTTAGGTCATGAATAGTCTATCCTTGACTTTGCGCATTATTATATCTTTTATTGTATTTTTTATTGAATTGGTCAACAAAACTGAATTCATCCGAACGTTTTCTAATATTAACTTATTTGACATTTTATAGGATTTAAACTATAATTCTTATACAAACTGCGGATGCTTCCGTTAAAAGGGCTGTTGTGCAATCGTCTTATCGATCAGCGCCCTTCTTTGTTTCTGTCAATTATTGACGGCTCTTATTTGTGGAGTCCTTCGGTCATCGCCTGTGATCTGATTTCAATGGCGCTGAAGAACACGAGTTGCTATTACCAAACATCTCTTGGTCATTATTCACTACAAACACAGAATAACTTTATAGATTGCATGCTAGACCTTTCCTTGTATCAAATAAATTCAATTTCTAATCATTTGAATAGAACTCTTGATCTGGTATGTGTTAACGACTACCTTATTGCTAATGTGTCCAGGTTCCCTCTTTTATCCCTTCCTACATTAGAGGTTGCAATGTTCAATTGCTATCCTCTCATTTTGCATTCATCAGCTACCTATAATCCCCGCCCTTGCTTTCGCAAAGGAAACTATTCCTAGCTTGATGCAACCGATTGGTCTTATTTATATGACTCGGTTGATATGAATATTGGTATTAATTTGTTTTATACCACCCTGAACTCCATCTTAGATGCTTGTATTCCTAATTCCATTCCCTCAATTGCTTCTTCAAAGTTACCCTGGTTCACTCCCAGACTATCAAACCTACAAAATATTAAGTCAAAATATTTTAAAAATATTAACAAGTCCGTTTTGAGTATTGACATGGCTAAATATTTCATAGCCAAGTCTAACTTCTTTCTTCTTAATTCTCAGTGCTATGAGAATTATCTTTCTCGTCGAATAAGGCAATTTGCCCAAAATCCGAGGCAGTTTTATAATTTTGTAAACTTGAAGCGAAAATCATCAAGTTTGCCATCTTATTTGTTTCACGGGACAGATAAAGTTGCAATGATTTCGATTCTGCTAAATTCTTTTCTAATTTTTTCCAATTAAATTACTCTTCCAGCTGTCCTAATAATAACTCTTACCATTACAATATTACTTCATCCGGTTCTATACCTGCTCATATTGTTTCCCATTCCTCTCTCCTTTCTGCTATAAAGTCTTTAAAATCTAAAAAATAAAGTGGAAAGTCTGATATACAAAATTACAGGGGCATTGCAAAACTGTCCTCTATTCCTAAATTATTTGAAAAAATAATCACTTCGAATTTGCAGCATTTCTGCAAATCAGTTGTTTCCCCTGTGTATCATGGATTCGTAAAGAATCGGTCAACTACGACTAATCTGATAGAATTTACTTCCTTGGTAAATGATGCTTTCCTTTCTAAAATGCAAACTGATGTCATTTACACTGATTTCAGTAAGGCGTTTGACTCTGCGCACCATAATGATTTACTTCTTAAACTTGACCGATTAGGTTTCCCTCTGTCTGTTTTGCTTTGGATTAGTTCTTATGTAAAAGGTAGGTAGAGTAATACTGAGGCAGACTACCGCTAAACATGTTCATTACTTTTGATACTCCTCAAGGTAGTCATCTTGTACTCTTTTTATAAATGATCTCCCCTCGGTTAAATCACATGTCCGGGTACTTATGCACACTAATCCGCTATATCATTTTCATTAACAAGATGATTTGAATGCTATGCTTCCTTGGTGTTCGGCCAATCAATTGCATCTAACTTTTCAAAGTGTATGTGTATGACCTTTAATCATATTACACCATTTCTTGGCAGTAATACAATCGACATTACTGCATTGCAAAGTATACTAACAGGTAAGGATCTAAGCGTTCTTTTTGATTCTAAACTCTATCCTTTAATACTGCTCTTGCATCTGGTCTCCGCAGTATAACATATACCGTATGCCATTGTAGATGCGCGCATATATTTTTGTGGCGTCATATAATCACGATAAATCCCGTTATAGCTCGCAATGTCTGTTTCAAAGAATTTGCAATTGAGTGTAAGCATAGCAGCAGAGACAGAGAGAGAATCTGCTGCTCAGTGAGGTCTAATCGTGGGGCGCTGACTGAAGAAGAGTAACGGAGAGCAATAGTTGCTCTATTTTGAGTGACTAATTGATGGGTTAAATGGAACTAAGCAAGTTTGACTTAGTGAAGTCAGTCTGCTCGCGCTGTTGACACGGACAGAACTTGCTAAGCTGCCAAATTGCAACTACGATGCAGCGCTAGAGGCACACAAACGGAATTTGATGGAAATTATTAAAGCCATCCAGACACCAAGGGCACAAATAGCGAATGGGAATGCTTGACATGTTACTTTGCCTAAATTTAATCCTGATTGTGCCGACGCGAATGCTTCATCCTAGTGTACAACAGTAGACCTCATATTTACAGGGCAGCGCCCTAGTCATATCTTTAAGCAAGGCTTTAGAGGGCAGTGCGTCACTGTGGGTGTCACAGATATGCTTTGCCGTCATTACTTGGACGCAGTTTAAAGAGCTGCTTATTCAACGCTTCGTGGGCATTGAGACGTCTGCTGCTAATCTAATGAATGTTTTGAACGGGCGTCGAAAATCTGGAGAAGTTGATGCTGAATACGGCAGTTGAATTGTGACTCTACTTATGTCTAAGTGGAAGACAAAAGATCTAGAGGAAATCGCAGTGTCGGTAGCGTTGGCTCACATGGAAAAAATTGATAATAATTTGCGACGTTGGGTATTCACTACTTATGTAAAAACGCGCAACGAGCTGCAACAGCAGTTACAGGCACGCGCCTAACTAGCGTAATATAGTTTGAGGATGGACCTGAGCGAAAGAAATCTAAACTTATGTCACGACTGGAGAGGTTACCTAGCACAAAAGGAAAGAATATAAAATGTTTTAAGTGCGACGAGATTGGATACTTCGCATCTGCGTGTCCTAAAGGCCGAACAAATGGAAACGACAAGACTTGCGAGAGGCGTATAGAACTTTGCACGGTGGCCCCGCCCACAGGAACAATAAGCTTATCCGGTGAGTCTATTCCATTTTGCTTTGACTCTCTTTGACTCGCTGAATGTTCTCTGGTCAAGGAAAGTATGGCTAATAAATTTGAGGGAAAAAGATTTCAAAATATTGTAAAACTTAATGGTATTTTTGGTATTTGTAGTTCATCCCAAATTATATGTAATAGAAATGTTGAATAATATTGCTTAGAGATTTTGTTGCACGTTGTTATGGATAAATATCTGAATTATGACGTGTTGATTGGCCGCGAGGTTCTATCCCAGATCTTCAGGGTAGCGTTGCATGTTGATAAATTTTCTATATGTCAAAAAGAGTAAATGTTGTAAGTGTAGAGAAAAATATCATGCACGTCAGTGCTGGTTTGTAATCATTTTTAGAATGTTCTTTATTCGGAACTCTATCCGCTTCAAAACCAAAGATATAAGTATTATTATATGTATAGCTCTGTCGCAGCAGAGCATAATTAAAAGAGAGAGTGTGTGGTATGTGCATGCATTAGTGAGTACATATATGGTACTCTTGGTATATGGTACGGCCAGCTAGAGTACTAGCGGTCCGCGCTGCGTAATATGAGCCTGAGTCAATAAACTCAAGTGCCTCTGCGCTCTTGGCTTTATGTTTGTTATTGTATGCAGCAAAGTGTCGCATACTTATGTATTTAAATACAGGGTGTTATTTAATACGGTGTTATTTACGTACTATAATGTAGTTGTTCTGTAGTGTATTCATACATATAATACATAAATCAACTTGTGACACTTAGTTGATTGTATAAACAAATATATAAAAAACCTAAGCCATAGCATAAATATAATCGTACACATACATACAGAGCTGCGCACATAAGTAACATGATGCCGCATTGGCAGGCCAAGACAGCGTGAGACCATTGACCACGGATAACCGCTGATCTTGCATTTTAGCCGCCCGAGAGTCGGCGCCCATATGTATGAGTACATCCGCTCTCTCTCTCTTTGTAGCTGTTAACCAATAACAGCATAAGAACATATATATATATCCATAGGGTAAGCATATGCCCTTAACTTTAAATAAAATCATTCATATTCAATAACCAAACCTGCACAGACATGCTTATGCCTTTTCAATTATGTTACACGTGGACATAGTGATATCCAATATTACATGGCGACCGTGACATGCTCAGGCAACGAGGGAATGAACATATCATCAAAAACCAAATAGTCCATATTCTGGACAAGTACAACAATAACAAAAAAACAACAACAACAAGAACGGCAACAACAACAACACTGGTGAGTACAGGGCGCGCCAACTTCTAGCCAGAGAAAGTGTTATATAATAACTCAAAGCCCCCGACTTGGGAAAACGCCAAGAAACTAGCCGATAAGTTAGATTTTCCAGAGGCGGAAGAGCGCAAGCACAAAGCACAAGCCGTTACACCTGCTCCTCCCCCAATAATAAATTTATTAAAAGCTTCTCAACCACCAAAAGAAACGCCGCTACCCAAGATGACAGTGAGATGCCCTGACGACTGCGATGGACCTCTCAACGCCCCGACCTGTGCGATGACCGGCAAAGCTGACCGTTCCAAGGCAGCCCAATAAGAAGAAACAACAACACCACAACAGCAGCAGCAGCATTAATTTAGATAATTTAAAATGTTGTATAACATTGTAATGACGCCCACTTTGTTGTGTGCGTCAAGGCAGAGTACAACCTGAAAAATTATACGCACATTAGAGAGGAGATCACTGCGTTGATCGAAGTAGGGTAATATCATTAACACAAATAGAAAGGCATATTAAGGCAGAAGCTTAATATAATATTTAAAATAAACGAGAAAGAAGTGCTATCTTCGGCACACCGAAGATTTAATACCCTTGCAGACCCAACCTTTTCAAAATGCTCATAGTGCTTTGCCCGTATCTAAGAAGCACAGGGAAAATAGTTAATGCCGAGTATGGTTAAGATATCATGAAAAACAAAACAGGTTTCCATACAACAACTTAATTTTCGACCGATCGTTCCTATGGCAGCTATATGATATAGTAGCCCGATGTGAATAAGATTTTGCATAAGTGGAGGGAGCATAGTAAAACTAATAAATGCCGAGTTTGGTCAAGATATCTTGCAAACAAAAAAAAATCCATACAACAGCATAATTTTTGACCGATTGTTCCTATGGCAGCTATATGATATAGTTGTCCGATCTTAATAGGATTTTGCATATATATGGGGAGCGTAGTAAAACTAATAAATACCGAGTTTGGTCAAGATATCTTGAAACACATACAAATTTTCCATACAAAAACTTAATTTTCGACCGATCTTTCCTATGGCAGCTATATAATATAGTTGTCCGATCTTAATAGGATTTTGCATATATATGGGGAGCGTAGTAAAACTAATAAGTACCGAGTTTGGTCAAGATATCTTAAAAACATAAAAAGTTTCCATACAAAAACTTAATTTTCGACCGATCGTTCCTATGGCAGCTATATGATATAGTTGTCCGATCTTAATAGGATTTTGCATATATATGGGGAGCGTAGTAAAACTAATAAATACCAAGTTTAGTCAAGATAAATTTATAAACCAAAATGTTTTTCATACAAGAACCTACTTTTCGACCGATCGTTCCTATGGCAGCTACATGATATAGTGGTCCGATCTAGCTGGTTTTGACATATGAACTGCGTGCAACAGAAAGAGGGAATTCTGCAAAGTTTCATAAAGATAGCTTTAAAACTGAGAGACTAGTTCGCATAGAAGCAGACGGACGGACAGACGAACATGGCTATATCAACTCGGCTGTTGATACTGATCAAGAATATATATACTTTATGGGGTCGGAGATGTCTCCTTCTATGCGTTACACATTTCACGACAAAATTATAATACCCTCTGCAAGGGTATGAAAACAAAAATTGTAAATTAATTAACCGAAAGATGTTAATATTAAATTACAAAATCAAAGATATACTATACAAAATATAATGAAAGAATAAAGTTCATTAACAATTTGCAACCGTTTTCATAATTTAAATTAAAATGGGCTCAAACGAGTTAAAGGTTATAAAATCAGCAGCAAATGTAATTGATAATGTAAAAGTCATCGATCATAAAGAAAGTTTAGAGAATATTACAATTTTGTTAATCATAATCACTTTATTATCTCTTGTATCACTAGCATTGAAGGTGTATGCAATGCATACAAAGAAAATTAATAATCGCTATAGCAGTAGAGTAGCGGACTAGATATATACATATGTCAGATATAGACTCACTCATTAGGCTTACATATAGAGGTGAGCCAGATTTCTGTACTCGCACACTAAATGTACTGCGACTACATAAAGAGTTCATAAAGGTATATAATATCGAATACGAATACATGGACATGTTCAATACTATTATGAGTCCATTGATACATTGCTTAAAAAACGAAAAGGCAATCATACTAAGTACGTTGCCATATATGTCAGTAAAACTAATTACTTAAGAACACCCAATTTTGGGACCGGCAAGGATACTAATTATTATATGGTTCCATATAATAATATGGAATGGAGTATATTAGTGAAAAATATTAATGACTTTAAAGGTCAATTCGACTAGTCACATAAGTGCATACAAATATTAATAAAATAATATAGCAACATAGTACATGTAGTAAATTTACTTATAAACTTACACAAGAACATGCCAAACAGTGTCTTAAAGTTATACAATCTCTAAATACCAGATTGAAAAAGATTGGTATTAGACAGAATATTGAAATTAATGTTCCAGAAGATCTAAATCTATTCGCTGATTTTAATGAGAGCCAGCTTAAAGAATTAGATGAGCCTAAACCAACAATAGACACAGACATTGACAGTGACATAGAGACGATTCAAGAAAACGATACAATGGCACAACAAGTAGCCTTGGACAGAGAATATGTGAAACAAGTTTCATCCTCAATCCCTGAATTTGACGGTAAAAAACTGTCACTAAATCGTTTTCTCACAGCCTTGCGCATTGTTGAACGAACAAAAGGCGACCAAGAAGGCTTAGCAGTCAAAGTTATCAAATCAAAGATAACCGGCCCAATCTTGTACAAGGTACAAAATGAAACTACAATCTCTGCCATAATAACTTAACTAAAGGGTAACGTCGAAGGTGATTCAACAGACGGAATTAAGCCGGGTTGCTGAACATAAAACAAAAAGGCAAAACAGGAGCCCAATATACAGTTGAAATCGATACCTTGCGTAAGCAACTCGAGGCAGCTTATATTGACAACGGCCTAGACCCTGATAATGCGGAAAAATTCGCAACAAATAATCTATTGCGGCCATGACAAAGAATTGTGATTATAAAAAGCTTCGTATTATACTGGAAGCAGGAAACTTCAACACTTTCGATGATGCAATGGGTAAATACATCCATTGCAGCACGGAAATGACTGGAAGTGCCATCACAGTATTATACCAGCGAGGAAAAAATTATAGAGGTAATAATAACCGTAATACCCAAAGAAGTAGAGGCAATGGCCAAGGTTATTATAATCCCAATCATAATCACAATAGAGGAAATTTCAGCGGAAATTCCCGGGGTTACATCCACGGAAGGAACAATTCCCACCGAGGTAACGACCAAAATAATAATAATAGAAATAACAACGTTCGAGTTACTTAGAGTAACTCAGAAAACCAGCAAGGCCCTTCAGATATTCAAAACCACTAAATAAAACTGTTCACACAATTAGATTAGATAACATAACCACTAGAATATCAGGAATTGGTGAAGACTCAGTTTTTTTTTTAAAAGGTTTGTATAGCTCCCTACAGGTAAATACGTCATTGCGCATGACTTCCATTTAGTCAAACAAAATTTCCCAATACCCAGTGACGGCATAATAGGAATAGATTTCATTACAAAATACAATTGTCAATTAGATTTTGCACAAACTAATGACTCCTTAATACTTCTTCCGAACAACCTAAATTATCCGATTAAACTACCAATAATTCACACTTGTGACAATAATGCCATAATACTACCAGCACGTTCCGAAGTTGTCCGTCAAATAAGAATACCTTCCATGCAAAATCATGTTTTAATTCCAAATCAAGAAATTGACGACGGAATTTTCATTGGAAATACAATTTGCAATAACAAAAATTCATTTGTCCAAATATTAAATACAACTAATTCAGTTAAAAAAGTCAACTTAAACCAAATAAAATTTAAAACGTTAAATGACTACGAAATAGTCAATGAAATTAACGAAGAAAGATAAAGTAATGTTATGAAATAACTAGTTAAAAACTTTCCACCATTATTTAAAGTCAAAACTAAAAGAGCCATGCACCAAGTATACAGATGTATTCGGATTAGAAACCGAATATATAACAACCAACAATTTTTAAAAGCAAGAGTTAAGATTAAAAGACAAAGAACCATTGTACATGAACAATTACAGAATACCTCATACTCATAAGGAAGAAGTGAAATAGTAGAACCTTCCGTATCAGAATATAACAGTCCAATACTCCTTGTACCAAAAAAAGGTCTACCACGATCCGATACCAAAAGATAGCGATTAGTTATAGAATATCGTCAAATTAACAAAAACCTCTTGTCCGACAAATTTCCACCAACTAGGCAGAGCAAAACATTTCTCATGCTTAGATTTTATGTCCGGCTTTCACCAAATAGAATTAGAAGAAAATTCTAGAAACATAACGTCTTTTTCAACAAGCAATGGCTCCTATCGTTTTACACGATTACCATATGGTCTAAAAATAGCGCCTAATTCTTTTCAAAGAATGATGACCATCAGCTTTTTCTGAATTAGATCCTTCACAAGCTTTCTTGTACATGGATGACCTAATAGTCATCGGTTGTTCCGAGAATTATATGATCAAAAACTTAACAAGCGTTTTTGACTTATGTAGGAAGCACAACCTTAAAATACATCCTGATAAATGCTATTTTATCATGCACGAAGTGACTTTCCTAAGGTCATAAGTGCACTGATCAAGGTATTTTACCAGATGACAAAAAGTATGATGCCATCGAAAAATACCCAGTCCCTACGGACGCTGATAGCGCTAGACGATTTGTAGTATTTTGCAATTATTACAGACGTTTTATCAAAAAATTTGAAGACTATTCACGTCATATAGCAAGACTAAGCAAAAAGAATGTAAAATTTGAATGGTCTACCGAATGTCAAAACGCATTCGAATACTTAAAGAAATGAAGAAATGAAGCCCACTTTACTAAACTATCCCGATTTAAGCAAAGACTTTTGTATAATATCAAATAAAAGCAAAGAAGCTTGCGGAGTAGTCCTAACTCATACTTATGG
>NW_026997865.1:0-1669 GCF_035044405.1 Drosophila montana
TTATTTTAATATATTCAGACCTTATCTACTTCGTCTGCTCTACTGGTATAGCGTTTCTTAATTTTCTTTGTATGCATTGCATACACCTTCTATGCTAGTGATACAAGAGATACGACAGTAATGATTAACAAAATTGTACTATTCTCTAAATTTTCTCTATGATCGATGACTTTTACATTATTTATGACATTTGCGGCTTTTCTTTTCAAATTTTATATATATGTTTTTTTTTTCAAATTTTAATAATGTTCTTGTACTTCACATAGCTTTACGGGCTATGGTGCTAATCGAGCGGATGTGTTTCCGCTTAATTTTACAAAAATGTTATTTTTATATTAATGTAATTAAAGTATATAGCTGCATCTGGTGTCTTCTGTCATTGGTCGAGATATAGATGTCCATCTGTTTCTGATCCGTTGCATCAGCTGGGCGTCGCCGGATATGGCGCGCTGATGCTCCCTCGTTTGCGCAAATGGCGGTGTGCCTCTCGCACTTGTCCCGATGGCGTAGCTTGTTGCGCTGGCGGTACCGGTGCTGGTCTTCGTACAGGTATTCACTGGTTGGTGGTGCTGGCTGTACAGTGTCTGCACGTGTATTTGCAGAAGGGGCTTTCCAGCGGGCCTTCGCAATCCTGTGGACACATTTTCTTCACTTTTGTAGGCTGACTGCGGCAATGGGTGTAACTTTATTAGTGGTTGTTTTATTTATTATAACTTTTATATTCGCGGAGTAGCGGTGTTAGACTTTTTCTGCTTAATTATATTTTGCAGGAAGACAAGCTCAGCTTGTAACTTCTGAGCTGTCGACCATGCGGGTGTTAGCGTTATTGTATATAGCAGTCAGGAAACTTGGACGCTCGATGTCCAAGTTACGACGGCAGGTGATATAGATGGCCTCTTTGTGGCAGTCAGTGTATGTTGTTTGCCTCCAGGGGTTTACTGCAGGGGTTTTCTGTTTTGATTAGGTATTCCACATAAATATATTTGAATAAAACGATCAGCACGATCAGTGCAGTTTTGTGGGTATGTTCTGAATGAATTTATTCGCATTTGAAATTGTGCGCTTAGCCTATGGATATACATATGTATATACTTATGCTGTTATTGGTTAACAGCTACAAAGAGAGGGAGAGTGAGTAGCTAGCATATGCCTGTATTAGTGAGCATATATATTGCTCATGGAATGCGCTCAGACGGAGCGTGGGATATGCAGCGTAAGCATAAACGGTCAGCTAGTGAGGCTAATGAACCGCGCTGCGTAATATGAGACAGAACCAATACATAAAGTGGCTCTGGGCTTGTTTACTGTATTATTGTTATTGTATGCAACAAAGTGCTGCATACTTTATATTTAAATACAGGGTGTTCTGTTAGGGCATATACACACTACAATATATATACTTAATGGGGTCGGAGATGTCTCCTTCTATGCGTGACACATTTCACGACAAAATTATAATAGGGTATAAAAAACAGTATTTCTTTTTCTATTGCTCCCCAAAGGAATACTATTTTTTTCTTCCAAATCTAAACATTTTTCTATTGTGTTCCCTAATGTCTACCTGTGTTTCATTTAGATATTTATTTAATTCCTCAACATAGCTTTCGAGCTCATTTGTACTTTTATCCATTATATCTGATCTTGGTATTGTTCTTTCTAAGCTCATTGA
>NW_026997866.1:0-103134 GCF_035044405.1 Drosophila montana
ATATATTATTCTAGAAGCTACATGTCAAGTTTGGTGACTCTAGCTCTCATTATCAAACAAATTGCAACCAAAAACAGGATTTCAATATCGATTTTTATCGATTACTTTGAAACGGGGCAAGTTATCGAATATCGGAAACAAACTCGTTCTGAGTGTGCACTGAACGACCTACAGCTAAAATTTCATGTCTCTAGCTCTTATAGGTTCCGAGATCCTTGCGTTCATACATAAGGACAGTTGGACCGACGGACGGACGGACAGACGGACGGACAGACGGACATGGCTAGATCCACTCGGCTGTTGATGCTGATCAAGAATATATATACTTTATGGGATCGGATATGCTTCCTTCTGCCTGTTACATACATTTGCACAAATACATCATACCCTTTTTGCCCCTTTTCAATGGGTTCAGGGTATAACGAGAAAACCCAATTTCAATAATGAGAAAAATATAAACATGTAAATTTCTTAAAAACTGGCTGTCTTTCTTGATTTAACCGTGCATTTAGGGCGATTATCGGAAAAGAAATATAAATTTAGGATGAAAAATGTTGAAATATTGTCACCTTTTTGTTATAATACTGTGTATAAATACATAAATGCATGGTTGCCTTATTTAGCAGCAGTACTTGGTCCCATAGATAATGTTTTATTGTAAAGTGCCAATTATTTTGCAGCCTTCAATTCTTTCATATATACAAATAATTCAAATTAATTTGTTCCCGCTCAATACTGTATAAAATTATTCAACACTGATTCCAAGCAGTGGTTCGGTTCCCGTTGGTGCTAGTGATTCGATAGACCTTTTGAATGAACAAGATGAGGTGTTATTATGATTTTGCTTAAAAACTGGCTGATCAATGGATGTATCTTCAAATTGGTATAGCGTGCATTGAGGGCCATTATCCTTAAAAAAGATATAAGGGTTCAAGTGCAAGGATAATTTTTTACGGTCATTTTGTATGGGGCTAGCAACGAGGTTGCTGCACTGTTGCAGAAATATCTTTAAAACGTGCTGATCGATTTTTATAATTTTTTCAAAGGTTGGTTAAGTTAAACTATAGGCTTTAATCGTGTATATGCGGTTTTCGGGGCCATTATCCCTGAATTAAGATATTTAGGAGTGGTGGAAACCTCATGTTTCAAAGCCTTGGTATACCCATATTATAAATTAAAATTCCAAAACAAATGAATGTAGACAGTAAATAATTTAATATTTTGCAATTCTGCATTTAAATTTATTGGGTTTTGTGCTTAAAAACATTAATAAATGCATTTAAAAGTGACCGATTCCTTTTCCGATACCAAGTACCAAAAATCGACGCTAAGTCACCGCCGGTAATTTGACGCACGTTGCATTTATTAATGATAATGCACGCTATACCAATTTGAAGATACATCCATTGATCAGCCAGTTTTTAAGCAAAATCATAATAACACCTCATCTTGTTCATTCAAAAGGTCTATCGAATCACTAGCACCAACGGGAACCGAACCACTGCTTGGAATCAGTGTTGAATAATTTTATACAGTATTGAGCGGGAACAAATTAATTTGAATTATTTGTATATATGAAAGAATTGAAGACTTCAAAATAATTGGCACTTTACAATAAAACATTATCTATGGGAAAAAGTACTGCTACTAAAAAAGGCAACAATGCATTTATGTATTTATACACAGTATTATAACAAAAAGGTAACAATATTTCAACATTTTTCATCCTAAATTTATATTTCTTTTCCGATAATCGCCCTAAATGCACGGTTAAATCAAGAAAGACAGCCAGTTTTTAAGAAATTTACATGTTTATATTTTTCTCATTATAGCCTATGTTATTGCAAAAAAACTAGGTGGCAATATTTATTTAACATTCTCATACATTAAATTGGTGGCAAATTTTTCATGTAACGCTCCTTAACAAAAAAAAGGTAGTAATATTTGAAATTGGGTTTTCTCGTTATACCCTGAACCCATTTAAAAGGGGCAAAAAGGGTATGATGTATTTGTGCAAATGTATGTAACAGGCAGAAGAAAGCATATCCGATCCCATAAAGTATATATATTCTTGATCAGCATCAACAGCCGAGTGGATCTAGCGATGTCCGTCTGTCCGTCCGTCTGTCTGTCCGTCCGTCGGTCCAACTGTCCTTATGTATGAACGCAAGGATCTCGGAACCTATAAGAGCTAGAGACATGAAATTTTAGCTGTAGGTCGTTCAGTGCACGCGCAGAACGAGTTTGTTTCCGATATTCGATAACTTGCCCCGTTTCAAAGTAATCGATAAAAATCGATATTGAAATCCTGTTTTTTGTTGCAATTTTGTTTGAAAATAGGAGCTAGAGTCACCAAACATGACATGTAGCTTCTAGAATAATATATATGTCGTGTATCCAACAAATTATTGTGAGTATTATTTTTGAATGCTAACGATTAAGTGTTAGTAAGAATCAGAGAATTTGACAGAAGGTACTGCTACTTAACATAACTGTCCTACTTGTATTAGGGTTGCTACTGAAAGCATGGTGTGAGACAAAGAAGATAGTCTCTGCCGAGCATGGCCCGAGTGTGTTGTATAACGTTCAGTTTGGTATAGTGTTGAGTGTTCACTAACAGTACTAAAAGTCAGAGAAGAATGTAGAATGACAAGAGCATGAGTAGTATGCTCGAGGACGATGAAAATTATTCATTCTAAAAGTGAAAGTCATAGAGAACGGACGTGCTCGCTCCTAAGAATATAATTTTTTTGTGACTATAACGACACTCGGGACTTGCTGTGCTGCCAGTATGCCTAATTGCAAAGAAAGTGATTTCTCTGTTCCGACATCAGAAGTGGGATTGAGCGATGCCTCTCCACGAGGAAATTCTGACGCTGCTTGGCTTCAGCTTCTGGAGTCTCACAACAGAAAATTTCTCGAGATAAGAAGAGCAATGCAAATGTCAAATGCTGCATTCATTTGGTGAGCCCGTTCCATTTTGTTTTCATTCTGTAGCTTAATGAATGCTTATCAAGAGAGTAATGCTGAAAAATTCTAATAATTTAGTTGTTCTAAAGGGCATTGGTGAAAATCATTAACATAACACTATGTAAATCTGGCTAATGTCGAAATCGATGAATCCGTCTAGAAATATTATTTGTAGTAATATAGTTGTGGATAAGTTTTTATATTATGATGTTTTGGTTGGACTTGGTATATTGAGTTTAGGGTCTGGAGTCTCATTTGAATAATGATACGGCATTATGCAACACACATAAAATTGTTCAAAGACGTCCGTATAGGTTGACTATAGAAGAAAAGGAAGTCGTGCGAAATAAAGTAAAAGAATTATTAGAATCAAACGTTATACATCCGAGTTGCTCCCCATTTGCAAGCCCAATGCTGATGGTAAGAAAGAAAAATGGAACCGATCGGCTATGTGTCGATTATCGGGAACTTAATGCTAATACGGTCGCTGACAAATATCCGCTACCTTTGATTTCTGATCAAATTAATAGACTGCGTGAAGGCAAATATTTCTCCAGTTTAGACATGGCAAGTGGTTTTTACCAAGTTCCAATACACCCTGACTCTACCGAGCGCACTGCTTTTGTCACGCCAGAAGGACAATATGAATTTTTGGCCAGGCCTTTTGGATTGGAAAACATAGAAAACTTGTCTAGAGCTGGATTCTCCTTTAATATTGCAAGATTGAGCATATATTCTTGAAAACGAGCATAGAATAATTAGGATACTTAGTTGAAGCGAGTCAAATTCGACCAAATACACGCAAGATACAAGCGTTGGCCGAATTGCCGTCACCGCAGTCAGTAACACAGGTGCGACAATTCATAGGCCTAGCCTCGTATTTTAGGCAATTCGTACCAAAATTTTCTGAGCAGATGAAAGCTTTATATAATCTCACCTCCAAAAATAATAAATTTGTCTGGAAGCCGGAATATGAGGAAATTCGTCAAAAAATCATATCAATTTTGACTAATGACTCCGTTTTGACAATTTTCGATCCACTAAAGCCAATTGAACTACATACAGACGCAAGTTCAATTGGATATGGTGCTTAATGCACAAGATAGAAAATAGACCCAGAGTTATTGAATATTAGAGCAAATGTACGACAATGGCTGAAGCAAAAATTCACTCATACGAGCTTGAGACCCTCGCAGTTTACAACGCAGTAAGACACTTCCGCCTTTACTTACATGGTCAAAAATTTGCATACAGATTGCAACTCTCTGAAAGCAAGTATCAAAAAAATTGACCTTACCCCAAGGGTACACCGATGGTGGGCATATCTGCAATCATTCGATTTCAGCATTGAATACAGGAAGGGAGAACGCATGTTACATGCTGATTTTTTCTCGCGCAATCCGTTGCCTACTGATTATAAATCCTCAGCGAAAACGGTTGAAATGCGCATAAACCTAGCTGAGATAACCGACGATTGGCTTCTAGCCGAACAGCAACGAGATTCTGACATTGCTTCCATAACCTTAAAATTGCGAAACCATGAGATGGGAGAAGCTATCTCAGCGTCGTACGAATTGAGAGCAGGAGTGTTATATCAAAGGAATCAAAGAAATGGCAGCACAAAATGTTTGCCTGTAATACCTAGAGCCTTTAGATGGTCAGTCATTAACAATGTTCATGAAGCCATAATGCATTTAGGGTGGTTCGAGAAGATGTCGAAGTATGTGAGAAAGTTTGTAGAAAATCGCATTACCTGTAGAGTGTCAAAACCACCATCTGGCAAGCCACAAATAGAAATGCACCCGATTCCTAAAGATGACATACCCTGGCACACTGTGCATATTGATATAACCGGAAAGTTAAGTGGCAAAAACGACTTGAAAGAGTACATCATAGTTCAAGTTGATGTGTTCACAAAATTTGTTCACCTTCAACATACGCTGACCTTAATACGGAAAACTGCATTAAGGCAGTCAAAGAAACTGTTGCACTATTCGGAGTGCCGGCACGCATCATAGCTGGTCAGGGTAGATGTTTTGCTAGCACAAGGTTTAGGGAATTTTGTTCTTCGCAGAAGATAGGTTTACACCTGATTGCGACGGGCGCCAGTCGAGCAAACGGCCAAGTAGAGCGTGTCATGAGCACCTTGAAGAGCATGCTCACAGCGGTTGAGAGTAGTCAGCGATCCTGGCAAGACGCTTTAAAGGACATACAGCTGGCAATAAATTGCACGACAAATCGTGTAACGAAATATAGTCCTTTAGAATTGTTAATCGGTAAAGAGGCAAGGCCGTTAGGAATGATAACAATATCGGATGAAAAAACAATTGATAAAGATTTAATAAGAGCACAAGCGAAAGATAACATGGTGAATAACGCTAAATATGATAAGACTAGGTTTGATAAAAATAAAGCAAAGATTGTAAAACATAAGCTTGGTGATCATGTCCTACTCAAGAGGGAAGAACGAAATCAAATGAAGTTAGATCCCAAGTTTAAGGGACCTTTTGAGATAATTGAAATAATTGATGGAGACAGATATATGACGAGTAAGCGCACGTTTAAGTATGCGCATGAGTATTTGCGAGCTTTTCCAAGCAACAATGTGTCGGAGGAGTTGATAGATTTGAGAGATGATGAGTGTGACAATGTTGAGGACATTGCTCAAGACACTGTGGCACTAAGAGAGCGTTGGGCTCATACACGATGGCTAAGACCATAATATTCACGCCGTGCACAAGTGCTCGATCATGGCGTGCTGAAGCGGATGATGTTATGGCGGGGGTCAGAGGTTGAAAGACCTGTATGGATCCGCTCCATGTTATCGTTGCTGGGCAGCAAGAGCCTATAGACGTGTAATGACAGAACAACAACAAAAAAAATAAAACCTACAATGACCGATGAGACTGCTGTTTGTAAAGCTATTCTTAAAGTAAAGTAATGACTAATAAATTTTACCCAACAATTTTGACTATGGCATGATCTAAGCGAAATGTACACACGAGGACGTGTGAAATGTCAGGAAGGCCGTGTCGTATATTCAACAAATTATTGTGAGTATTATTTTTGAATGCTAACGATTAAGTGTTAGTAAGAATCAGAGAATTTGACAGAAGGTACTGCTACTTAACATAACTGTCCTACTTGTATTAGGGTTGCTACTGAAAGCATGGTGTGAGACAAAGAAGATAGTCTCTGCCGAGCATGGCCCGAGTGTGTTGTATAACGTTCAGTTTGGTATAGTGTTGAGTGTTCACTAACAGTACTAAAAGTCAGAGAAGAATGTAGAATGACAAGAGCATGAGTAGTATGCTCGAGGACGATGAAAATTATTCATTCTAAAAGTGAAAGTCATAGAGAACGGACGTGCTCGCTCCTAAGAATATAATTGTTTTGTGACTATAACGACACTCGGGACTTGCTGTGCTGCCAGTATGCCTAATTGCAAAGAAAGTGATTTCTCTGTTCCGACATATATATATGTATATATATATCAAGCATCTTTCATTCTATAGCTATCACCACCTCCCATCTACTACCTTATAGATATAAATCAAATAAATAAACCAATTTATACTGCCTACCAATATAAGGCTCAATTTTAATGCAGTACACTTTTTGAGGATATACAAATATTCTATTGTACAATAAGATCTACTGTTGAAAATTTCATCAAGATTGGTTAAGAAACACAGAAAGTCTCTAGCTCTTATAGGTTCTGAGATACTTGCGTTCATACATACGGACAGACAGATCAAAAATATATATACTTTATGGGGTCGGAGATGCTTCCTTCTGCCTGTTACATACATTTGCACAAATACATTATACCCTTTTTACCCATTTTAATGGATTCAGGGTATAAAAACGTGTTTTCGCTGGCCTCGTGTTTGCGGCAGCAACATCCATACACTTAACATCCATAGGCATGGCTAGAAGAACCCGCAAATCCATGAATTTATACGTTCTTATATCTGCGAGGATAAACATAGCGAGGAATGGAAATTTCTGTAATTTCTTAAGGGTTTGTTTAAATTTTTCCCAGGTTGTGTGTAGACTTATGGGAATAGCTTTGTCCCAATCCAACTTCATCCGTCACAAGTCCTGGAGCAAAATGTTTGCTCTAGTAATCAAAGGACACAACAATCCTAACTGGTCAAACAATCGAGATGCAAGTGAGAGAATAATGCGCTTGGTTGGCGTTAAAAAGTTTTATGAATCATCCAGAGAATAAGTGTATGCAATAGTTTTAGGATACCATCTCATTCCAAGAGTTTTAACATATGCCGAAGGATCGAACTCTAACGACTTTTCTTCACTATTTCTTTTCAGCAAACTTTTGTGGTTTGTGGCCTATTTAGCTATCGATCGCCCCAGTTGGCAAATCATCCACATAAAAATCGTTTTTGATGACATGAAAAGCTATTGGGTGAGATTCTGTGTAGAAAGGCAACATATGGCCAGAAAGGGTGCGCAGGCAGTGCCATAAGCCACGGAGTTGAGTTAAAATGTCTGTAAACTTTCTGATCTATATTGCCTTTATACAATCATCTGAAACTTCCGATCCTCCTTACCGACGTCTACCTGTCAACACATTTTTTTAATGTCGGCTGTCAAAGCAAGTTATGCAACCGAAATCGTGCAAAGGTAAATGTAGTTTCCTCTGAATAGTTGGACCTACCATCAAAGCCTTCGACTTTTCTGAGATCTGTTCTAATTCCCAAATCGTTGTGTCAGAGTGTCGAGAGAACTATTGTCGCTATCAATTGCGACAGTGCTAACAAATGCGGTGATGTGCTGTGCCAATATTTTCCTGACACCATCCATCCTAACAATGTTTTCTGAATAGTTGGACGTTCAGGAGACAGCTTTATTTGGCCAACACAAATTACCTAAAAGCAAGTCTACCCTCGCTGGTTTGTGGAATCGAGGGTCGGCCAGTTCTATATTTGGTGGTATATTCCACTGTGACGAGTGAATCTTCTTATTAAGGTATGTAGAGATACAACGCAGAATCCAAAAATCCGCCCCAAAAGTATGAGAATTTAAGAGCGATTGAACCGAAGTATAGACTTTGTGTTTGATGGTCGATGCAATGGTTCCCACTGTGGCAATTTTCAATGACGCATCTTCACGACGTAGACGTAAGCGTTGTGCTAAGTCCTCTGACATAAAGTTTATTTGAGATCCAATTTCTAAAAGCGCTTTTGCGTGCTGGGAGTGCCTAAATCTATCTTTTAACTTTACTACAGCTGTGGCTAAGATAACGTGTTCGGCACTAAGAATATGACTTACATAAGCCTGTTGCTTATGATTGCAAATTATCGCTCTCATACCTGTGAAGTACAGTGTGGTGTGACTTTGAACACACTCGACATATCAACCCTCCACAGTTTCTTACTGCATGCCCCTGTTTTAAACAGTAAATGCACAAGCTATGTTGCTTTACAATCCCAAAGCTTTAATGAGCAGGTAGAGCGCTAAACGATGGACAATTCGCGAGAGTATGATCAGTGACTGAACAACAGCTGTTTTTGGTAACTGCCCTCTGATCACCCTTAGAGCACGAAAATGATGACCTGATCTGTCCCTTATTAGCTGCTTGCCTTGGTTTCGTTTTGCTCCTAGTTGAATCTTCGGCAGCTACATTTTTTTTCAATGATTTGAGAAGTCGTGTCAAATAATACAAGGCATTTATTGTCATAAACAGTCTTTAAACTTGATAAAGCTTTTTCATAATTGCAGTCTATGATTTGAAATGCCTTTACCGACCCCAATGCCTCATCAGACAAGCAAGAAATTAAATGGTTAAATTTCTCGACATTTGACATCTGATCGAATGAAATTGTTTTTTCCTCAAATGCAGTCCTTAACCGCTTAATATCATGCTTTTGCAAAGTCGCGATTAATTTCGAACTAGACTTAGCATTTCCATCATTAAGCTTGGAAATTTTGCACAAATCAATTCAAAAAAAAATATTTTCCCCAGAAAGAAATTGCCAGACAAATGGTTATTGACTACCCACCTGGTCCCAATCAGCAAAGCAGGGAAGCAGAATAATGCCGAAAAGGAATTGGCAATGACCTGTGCTCCAATTCTTCTTATCAACAGCAGCAGCACAAAATCAGCGACAATGCTCATACTAAAATATTTAACGGCTTAATCAACAGCCGCTGCACAACTCATAAGTACAGTGTTATCTTGCAATAACGATAACGTGCTGACCAAGTGCACAAATTAAATCAAGGAACACAATAATATTTAATCAAAGTAAATTGCTAGACATATTGTTGTTGTCTATTTACCCGATCCCAAACAGCAAAACAAAATAAATGGCAATGACTTGTGCTCCAAAATTCTGCTTCGCAACAGCAGCTGCACATATTCACTTGAGATATTCACAAACGGTGAGCAATAAAATTTGTAACGGCGTAAGCAACAACCGCTGCCCACTCCACAAGCACAGTGATACCTTGCAGTAACGAGCACGGCACTTTGGACAATCAACCGCTAATATTGCGCCCAGTTATGCACAAACACACTTAATCTTTTTAAATATGACTTAAGGGCGGTTCACTTAATTTTATTTTTATATAATAAAATAATATGTACTAAAAATTGATTTCTCTGCCCTTTGCCAACCATTATACACACACAAATTGTGGATCTTATTATTCGTAAAATCCAATATATGACAGACAGCCAACCAGCAGACGATATGAATTGAAGCTCTTGAGCTTGTACCGAGCACGTTTTTCCAATTACTCAAATTCCCACAATTTCTAAAGGAAGTCCTTTGCTCGGACGCCAATGTATAATTCACGGATAAATACTTTCCACTTTTTTCAATATTTTGCAAATTTTAATAATTTGACGCCGCTTGATTTTGCTGACTGATGTCTAATTGCAACGAAAACCCAAAAAACTTTTTTGCTTTGTGCTATATTATTCTGAACACTGCCAGAGCTCGAGAACAATTCAAACTTAAAATGTTAACAGGGAGGCTTGTTACTGCTAATATGAGCAGACGACAAGAGCAACAATTAACAGTGCCCTTTAGACAAATTAAGAGCGACTGTAATTTACGTTTGTGTGTGACAAAACGTTGCTGCACTCTGTACGTTTACATTTGTTGTATGCTTAGCTATTTAATTTAATTACTGTAATTTGAACTGCTTGAACATACATATATACACTTAAATACCCCTCACTAGCACCCCTTACCAACCCCAGAGAGCTCTTTAGGCAGGGAAAGGTAGATTAAGCGATTTAAGATACCTCCACTCCACTCTACATTACTATTTTGGCACATATACTATATGTTGATATTTTGTGCACCATTGTTGGAAAAATTACATTTATTCGTGTTAAACTTTTTCGGCTTGGGCTGTATCAGTGTAAAATTATTTACTGTCTACATTCATTTGGTTTGGAATTTAATTTTATATTATGGGTATACCAAGGCTTTGAAAAATGAGGTTTCCGCCATTCTCTATATATCTTAATTCAGGGATAATGGCCTCGAAAACCGCAAATACACGATTAAAGCCTATAGTTTCACCTAGCCAACTGTGAAAATTTTATGAGAATCGTCGGTACCGTTTTTTAAATATTTGGTAAAGAGTGCAGCAACTACCTTGTCGGCCCCATACAAAATGACCGCAAAAAATCAACCTTGTTTTTGAGCCCTAATTTCTTAACTCAAGGACAATGGCCCTCAATGCACGCTATACCTTTTTGTAGATACATATTTTAAGAAGCTTTTGGCACTAATTTTAAGCAAATGGACGGTACAGATTTTGAGAAAATAATTTAATTGTAAACCAACCTCTTATAGTTCATTCATTAAGCCCATCGAACTGCTAGTTCCAACGCGAACTGAACCACAGCTTGAATACAGTGTTGAACAATTCTATAAAGTATTGGGCGGGAATAAATCAATTCGAATTATATGTATTCATGAAAAAATGGAAAGGACTCATAAATAATTAAATTAATGAGGTAAAGCAAATTATATGAGAAGTATTCAGTCATACTTAAAATTGCAGTTTATGGTAAAATTGCATTTTTCTATTTTTCTCATTACATCCTATGTTAATACAAAAAAACTAGCTGGCAATATTATATGTCATAAAGTAAAATGGCGTCAATATTTCAACCTATATTCTTCAAATACTCCGATAATGGCCTCAAATGCACGGTAGTTGTGCATATAGAGCACGATTTATTAATCATTTTGCATTTTATTTCATTAAAATCGTCAGTACAGATTTTAAGAAATTCTCATTTTTGTATTTTTCTCATTATTCCCTATGTTAAGCAAAAAAAAACCTATATTCCTATAAAAATCTATATACGGTAGTTGTGCATATAGAGTACGATTTATCATTCGTTTTGCCTTTTATTTCATAAAAATCGTCAGTACAGATTTTAACAAATTCTCATTTTTGTATTTTATTTTATTTTATATTTCATGCTGTGATATGATGGCAATATTTCAAATGATGGCAATATTTCAACATATTTCAAATGGTGGCAATATTTCAAAATGAGCTACGAAAGAGTGGGCTTTATAATGGTGGATTCGCCAAATATTAAAAAAATGAAGATTTTTAAACATCGGCAGCCCTCGCACGTTGCTGCTCTTACAAATAAAGTAGAGCAGCAACAAAAAATTATAAGGGCGCAGCAGAGGCAAATTAACGCCATAAACAAAGAAGTGGCAAATTTGTCGCAGCAGAGGCGTGTACCACAGCCGCAGATGCAACAGCCGCCGCAGATGCGACAGCCGCCCAGATGCGATAGGCGCCGCAGATGCAACAAGCGGCACAGGTGCCACAGCCGCAAATGCAACAGCAGGAGCCGCCTCAGCTGCCGCAGATGCCACAGCAGCAGGAGCCACCGCAGATGCCTCAGCCGCGGGTGCCGCAGCAGATATGGATACAGCCGCAGCCGTGGATACAACCGCTGCAGCCGTAGATGGAACCGCAGCAGCAGTGGATGCAGCCGCAGCAGCAGTGGATGCAGCCGCAGCTTCCGTGGATGCAGCCGCAGCAGCCGTGGATGCAGCAGCAATCCACGCAAAGTATGACTTACGTTATATATGAAGATAATGTTTAATTTGTTTTTACAATAAATAAAAAAAAAACCTTAAAAATAACTTTATTTATATTTTATTTATATTTTATATTTTATTTCCTAAAAAAATAATATTAAAGCTAGTTGGCGCCGTATGGAATTTGCTCCGTTTTCTTGGAAACATAAAAGCGCCGTTATATTAGACCCTGCCAACCAATTAAAAGTCTAGCCTACAAACACTAACCAAATAACATATAGACTGGACAAACCGTACTTTTGTTGGTGACATTCGTTTTTTTTGCGGCTGGTCCAAACTCGCCTTCGTTTTTGTTCGGGTTCGAGAAATGCCCGCATGCTCTCACAGCAAGAGAGTAAGAATACATATGGCCTGTGTCGTGGAACGGCAACGCTGTCTTTTTACTTGCTCACTCTACAAGAAACTGCTTTGGCTTACTCTCATCCATATGATTTGTGCGATAGAACGGCATCGCTGTTTTTTATCTCGCTCCCACTACATGAAACTGCTTTTGCTTACTCTCAGTGCTCTTTCAATTTGTCTATGTACCGTTTAAATGTTTGTGTGTGTATGTGCCCGCACAAGCAAAAATGCCCACAAATTCAATTTTTCTCAAAAGTCGGTGGCATTTCTTCCCTTTTGTCACCCGACTAGAGAATTCTCACCTTTTTTTTTACGTAGAACCCATTGAAAAAGTCAAAATTTTTTTGCTGATGTATCTACCTGGTAAATAAAGGAATTTTTAATTTTTATAAACTTAGTCGTCTGTACAATTTTAGGATTTTTCGGAATTGTTCTGAGTTTTTAAAAGTAAAAACTAAAAAAATATTATATCATTTTTGTTTAACAAATTCGATTAAATCTTTACCATTAATATATAACATTTTTTTTAAGAAACATCTTTCTTGGATTTCGTGATGCCATATCAGAAGCTATTGTCAGCAACATAATATCGCCAGTTGAAAATTTAAGTCCAACTGATTTTCAATCTATATTACTTATTGTTAACAATAAGTTTATAGAGCGAAATTGGACAGATTTTCAACTGGCAGAATATGTTTAAAATTATTATGAAGAGTTTCAAACGAGTAAGTAAGCTTTTATATTTAATGTAAACCCAATTCTTAAATTGTTTTACCAGTTTCAGTCTACCTATTTAAAAAAACGCCAGGACGTATCTAATGGTGCTAATCATGTAAGCAATAATCTTGAAATTACAAATATTATTAGTAATATATCTAACATAGATAATAATAACTCTAGTTCTAGTTTTAATGAGACTAAGAACTGTCCGTCTGAATTTAATAATGACGCAAGCTTTGTCGAAGCGACCCTAAAATGTTTTCGGAAAAAATGCCACAATTTTGATGATAGCTTGAACAGAACAGTTCAGTTAGTTAGCAATTTGAAAGGTTGCCGAGCAAAACTTTCAGGTTACAACAATTTGGATACTGAAATGAGTATCCAAGAATTTATGGCCACACTAAGTCAATTGTGCGCGATTTTTTCCAAAAAAAAAGCATTGAACACATTATTCGAGAAGCATACACTTCTAACAATGCATGTGTTTTGTATTTTAAATCAATTAGAATTAATAAAAATTCTTTTGCTGCATATGGTTACTGCAAAGATCCATCTTGCAACTACTTTTTGTTTCGTGGGACATTTGACGGTGTTGTAAGTGTATACACAAGCAGCCCACATATCTCCCATACAATTGGCCTTAAAAAATCAGAGCAATAAATAGATTTATTGAAAAGGCTTCCATTAGAAACTCTACTGCGTTTGTATAGAGATCCAAAAAAAATTTACAAAATTAATATGTCTCGAGCCAGAGTTGGTAATGATCAGATTACTACCCTTTTATAGAAATTTAATTTCGGAGGAAAATTGCAAATTTGATTTTGACAAAGATCCATTTAAAGATACATTCGATATGATTTCGAATGGATATGCTAATTTCATTCAGTTTCTTTCTACGAAACTAGAAGTGTTTTTATGGGACATACAGCATATAAGTATGTTGTTGACCCATTTAAAACTACACACCCTGCATATTGACGCTACTGGAAATGTAGTGCAGCCAATGAACTTTGTCAAAAAATGTAAATTTTTATATTCATTGGTTGCTCATATTCCAGAATTTCGAATCGTTTTTCCTGTCGCACATGCAGTTCTCTCCAATCATACATCGTATGATATAGGCAGATTTCTATGTGAACTGCGGGAGTTTTGCTTAAAAAATAAATTAAAATGGCCAATTTGCAAAAGAATTATAGCTTATGTAAGATTTGCAATAATTGGGGCCATTTTAAAAGAATATAACAACATTTTTCTTGCGACGTATTATGAAATTTGTTTTAATATTTTGTATAATTTCAATCGCACATTCCCAAAAGTCTGCGTTCAATTTTGTACGAGCCACTACAGCAAAATTATGTGACGCAACATAGATGAAGTAGTTGGTTGGGATAATATTGACCTCAGATCATTTTTAAGAAATGCCTTGGGTTGTGCATATTCAATAAATAATATTGGAGAATTAGAAAAATGGTTCAGAAACATTGCAATCATTCTTCTTTCTCCATATGTTATTAATATTGTGAATGATGCCATTAATTATTTTGCTAGGTATTGTGAAGAGCCATCCACATTTTATTTAATAGACAGTATAAAATTGGGAGAAAGTATGGAAGTTGTCAATGACCATTGCCGAAAAAAGTCCATTTAAGCTTAAGTTTCAAGAAATACGTACAGAAATACTGGACCTAATATAAAATAAATACATTGTTTACGCACTATTTTGGACCAATATTATAGGTAGTCGTATTGATAGATCCAATAAATGACCCAGTATTGGGCCTATAGAATCATTCTTTAAAACACTTAAATATAGTGTTATCAAGACAAATAATAAAAACGGCTTAATGCTAGGACGATTTATCCGTAAGCTGGATGAGTTGTCAAAGTCTATTGCCAGACAAGTTGAACTTGCGAAACCGGGTATTCTGGAACCGTTTAATGAACTAGTTGTAAGGCCTGCAAAAAAGAAATTTAAATCAAAAACTGAAAAAGAACTCGATGAAGTGTCTAACAAGCGAAAACTTTCCAAGCACAAGGAAAGTTGGAAAAAATCGGTCAATAAAAGACTGAAAGTAGGAATGTTTAAAAAAGATTTTTCTAAAATATTAAAAATTCAAGTACAAAGTCATGAAGCATCCATATGCCATGACCATTCCTACACAATCGTAGAATACAAATGTGCTTTTAAAATGGAAGGAGAATATAAAAGAGATTTGTCCATTTTAAAACAACATAGTGAGTTAAACATTCATTCAGAACTGTACATTTTAAGTTGTGAATCATTGTTTAAATGCGTTTAAATTGAAGATGGCTTAGTAAAAAATTGCACTTTAATAGTACCTCATTGTTACAAAAACCATTTTTATTATTTGTTAATTATTAATCAAAAAAGACACGAGATACTATTTTTAGACCCCTTTGGGAATTCTCAAAGCACTCGTGTATTTAAAAATTATTATTTAAAAATATTGAAACGTTTGAAGCCAAATGTAAATTATTCAGTGGCTCAAATACAGCATGATGTGCAATCGGATGCCTACAATCGTGGCATTTTGATGTTGCAATTTGTAGAAAGATATGTGTCAAACTTTTCACTTACAAATTTAAAGTCTAATGGCCTATTTAGAAATGATATGTTTGATAAAATTTTCAAATTTGGAGATTCATTAAATGGTTTATGTCTGCACTGTTCGTTTAAGAGAAAAGGATCTTTAGAATCTCGCTGCCCCAAATATGATCGTTTTATATGTGATCAATGTGTCAGATCAGAATATCAAAATGCTCAAAAAAATTTTATTTGCAAGGTATGTGAGCTTTGCTTAGGTACCACCAGCTTAGTTCCATACTTGCGAAGGGTTTTTGACAATGAGTGAGACCACACTCAAGAGTTAAGTAGAACTATTGACAATATTTTTGGACTTCTGAATTTCGAGCTCTACACACACACACAGAGACACAAATGTGTGTGAATGGGCTGATCATGGGCGCAAAATTTAAAAATATCATTATTGGCACGCGTCTGACGCGCGCCCTTCTTTTTATGATTTAGGGCTTGAATTGATGAATGAATGTTGACCCCTCATTACCTGTAGATCAAATTCATATATGAAAAAGCTAAATATTTTAAGACAATAAAATTATTAATACTATCAATATATAATTGCTCCTAAAATTAGTTAAGTGATCAGTCACTTGACCTACATATGCAGGTGCAGGTGTTTGCCAAAAGTTGACCCTTTCGGCCCAACGGGCTGCTGCAGGTAATGAGGGGTCAACATTCATTCATCAATTCAAGCCCTAAATCATAAAAAGAAGGGCGCGCGTCAGACGCGTGCCAATAATGATATTTTTAAATTTTGCGCCCATGATCAGCCCATTCACACACATTTGTGTCTCTGTGTGTGTGTGTAGAGCTCGAAATTCAGAAGTCCAAAAATATTGTCAAATTTGGATCGGACAGGCAGGCAGGGACCAACAGGCACACATGCGCATAAATGCTTCTATTCATATACAAAATATGTTAGTATGCGTGAATAGCAAGTCCAAAAACTTTTAAATGCACACATGCCAACGCTTAGGTACCCTTTCGAAAAAGAACGAGCTAAAAAGAAAGAATTTCGCATCGACTTGGCAAACCCTTTCATTATTTCATATTACTCGTCCCGTCAAAAGGGAAGATATGCCACCGACTTTTGAGAAAAATTGAATTTCTGGGCATTTTTGCTTGTGCGGACAAATACACACACAAACATTTAAACGGTACATAGACAAATTGAAAGAGCATTGAGAGTAAGCCAAAGCAGTTTCCTGTAGTGGGAGCGAGATAAAAAACAGCGATGCCGTTCTATCGCACAAATCATATGGATGAGAGTAAGTCACAGCAGTTTCTTGTAGAGTGAGCGAGTAAAAAGACAGCGTTGCCGTTCCCCGACACAGGCCATATGTATTTTTACGCTCTTGCTCTGAGAGCATGCGGGCATGTCTCGAACCCGAACAAAAACGAAGGCGAGTTTGGAC
This sequence comes from Drosophila montana, assembly GCF_035044405.1. NCBI lineage: Eukaryota > Metazoa > Arthropoda > Insecta > Diptera > Drosophilidae > Drosophila > Drosophila montana. The sequence continues at coordinate 17,166 of NW_026997866.1, forward strand.
CAGCCGCAGAAATATCGAATGTCACCCTCAAAAGTACGGTTTGTCCGGTCTATATGTTATTTGGTTAGTGGTATTACCAAATATATATATCGTAAAATATCAGCATGCAAATTTTACGATATATTTTGGTCCATCTTTAAATATGCTGTGGTGCAGAATATGCGGCTAAAATATTTAAGCATGCCAATATTAATATATATACACTATGTTATTATATATTAACACAAATACTTTTGTTTTAATCAAACTTTTTTTGTTTATTATATTAAAAATAGACGTAGTTGTAGTAGATAGTAGATGTATTTATAAATATTAAAAATTAAGAAATACTAGTGTAATGTGGAAACGCACTGTTAACTCTACCTCAATGTTGGCGTGAAAAGAGTTTAATAACATAGTTTTTGTTAATTTAACAAACTGTAATAACCGTACGTTTTACAAATGTATAATCACAAATAAGGAAATAAATATATAAGTTTTACAATTTAAAAATTTGCAATCAATATGCCATTGAATTTATAAATAAAACAAAAACAAGTTTGGAAATGTCCACGTGCATAAGTGAGCTAGTCTTTGGAAAAATTTAAGGACTCGTAGGATTTGCGAGATTTTCATTAGGAAACGGTTAGGCCCTGGAAATAACTTTTTGCAGGCGCGTCTTCACATTTTTATCCATGAGCACGTCTTTCGCCCAGCTTGGTAACGGGTATGTTAAAAAAGTATTTCGAAATCTTGTCCTCAGTTTGCTTGGCAGCAGTTTTGGGCTGCCGTTGCGCTCTAAAATAAATACAAAATTTTAGATGTGTGATATATAAAAGGCTATTATTCACCTACTGAAAGCACATGGAATTCTATATACCCTTTTTGTGGATGGTGATCCGGTGGCACCGTCTCAAAACCCACATGATTGGCACGTGTGAAGGTAGCGGCTGCCAAAGACCATCATATGGCGGCACAGCGGCTTATTACAACGCTGTTTAATAAGTTCGCAATTTCTGCGACATTCGGTCAGCATAGACATGTTAGTCGGGCGGAGAACGATTGTGCTTAATCATAAAATCGCATATAAGCCAAGTTTGCTTAACATCACCAAGCCAAACATGCATTATGGATGTGGCTGTATTCGGCAATTTAATAACATTGAATCACCAACCATACAATGCATAGACTTGTCAAACGTCGGAATAATCGGATACCGATAAATCGTCAACGACTGAGCCCCATGGGTGTCATCGACCATTTTAGTGTGCCCAGACAAAGTAAGACTGCTGAGAGTGGCAGCCGAACGCCGGCCTCGACAGCCGAACGTTCAGTATGAAGCCGCATCTCGCTCAACGCACAACGTTGCTGCGGCTGATGCTGTTTCATAATATATGTATGTTAGTTTTTAATTCCTTACATCCCAAAAACATACATGTGTGTATGCATGTGCAGAGTGTGCCTCGCTCTCACTTATTGATTTGCGCACTTGTGCATCTCCTTCTCCCTGCATAGCTTCTCAAAAACCCCGAGATCTACAAACATACATATGTTTGTGTTGTGTGGATGTGCGCACAACTAGATCGCGGCGTTTGTCGCGAGCCAGAGATTTTTTCTTCAATTGTGTGCCCTTTGTGCCTGTGGTGGCAAAAGGCACACACATTCAAATGCTCTATCATGTATTTCTTCGTCCAGTCAGGCATAATGAGAAGAATCTGATGTATTTATATTCATTAAAAACTTAAATGACCTAAATGATATATTTATATATTATATTTTAATATTTTTGGTTAACTGTGGGGACCAATTTTGCTTAAAATTAAAAAAAAACTAAGTCGTATTTCTGCAAGGGTAATTCTTCGTCGGCTTGTCGAATAATTTAAGAAAAGACCAAACATTGAAAATGTTCAATTTTTTCGACTTGCTACTTGTGCACACGCACACTCTTTCGAGTAAGCAGTTGGGTGACATTGTTAAAGGGTTTGGCCTGTTCATGTGCAAAACTCCTATTTTCCATGCATGGTGTAAGGGTAAGGGTACCTGAACGTTGGCATGTGTGCATAATAACTCTTTGGGCCTGCCAAGCACACACACTTACACACTTTTCTATATGGATGGAAGCATTTATGCGTTTGTGTGCGTGTTGGTTGCCTGCCTGCCTGCCCGATTCAAATTTGACCAAATTTGAAGTTTTTGGCATTTCTGAATTTCGAGCTCTACACACAGACTCACACACACATACACAAAATGTGTGCGAATGAGCCGATCAAGGGTTTGTCATGAAACAGAGATATTTTCATCACTTTTACTCTTTGATATGGATGCAGACGCATGCTGCACATTCTTATCGTTAATTGCCTGCCATAAAACCGTTTAACCCAAAATGTTTACAATGTCGAAAAATACATTAAAAGATCACTTGCATTTTTTCCATATCAAAGAGCAAACGAGCGGCAAGTGCGGTTCACCTGTTTTCGTTGCCTGTTCACACATGTGTGCCTTACGCGGCCGCAAGCCCACCGTCGCCCAAATTTCTGTTTCATGACAAACCCTTGATCGGCTCATTCGCACACATTTTTGTGTGTGTGTGTGTGTCTGTGTGTAGAGCTCGAAATTTAGAAATGCCAAAAACTTCAAATTTGGTCAAGTTTGCATCGGGCAGGCAACCAACACGCACACAAACGCATAAATGCTTCCATCCATATAGAAAAGTGTGTAAGTGTGTGTGCTTGGCAGGCCCAAAGAGTTATTATGCACACATGCCAACGTTCAGGTACCCTTACCCTTACACCATGCATGGAAAATAGGAGTTTTGCACATGAACAGGCCAAACCCTTTAATAATGTCACCCAACTGCTTACTCGAAAGAGTGTGCGTGTGCACAAGTAGCAAGTCGAAAAAATTGAACATTTTCAATGTTTGGTCTTTTCTTAAATTATTCGACAAGCCGACGAAGAATTACCCTTGCAGAAATACGACTTAGTTTTTTTTTTAATTTTAAGCAAAATTGGTCCCCACAGTTAACCAAAAATATTAAAATATAATATATAAATATATCATTTAGGTCATTTAAGTTTTTAATGAATATAAATATATCAGATTCTTCTCATTATGCCTGACTGGACGAAGAAATACATGATAGAGCATTTGAATGTGTGTGCCTTTTGCCACCACAGGCACAAAGGGCACACAATTGAAGAAAAAATCTCTGGCTCGCGACAAACGCCGCGATCTAGTTGTGCGCACATCCACACAACACAAACATATGTATGTTTGTAGATCTCGGGGTTTTTGAGAAGCTATGCAGGGAGAAGGAGATGCACAAGTGCGCAAATCAATAAGTGAGAGCGAGGCACACTCTGCACATGCATACACACATGTATGTTTTTGGGATGTAAGGAATTAAAAACTAACATACATATATTATGAAACAGCATCAGCCGCAGCAATGTTGTGCGTTGAGCGAGATGCGGCTTCATACTGAACGTTCGGCTGTCGAGGCCGGCGTTCGGCTGCCACTCTCAGCAGTCTTACTTTGTCTGGGCACACTAAAATGGTCGCGGACACCCATGGGGCTCAGTCGTTGACGATTTATCGGTATCCGATTATTCCGACGTTTGACAAGTCTATGCATTGTATGGTTAGTGATCCATTGCTGCACCCATGGTTGCTGCGACTGTGACATCTGCTGTGGATGCAACCATGGCTGATGCGGCTGTGGCATTTGATGTGGCTCCTGTGGCCGTGGAGCCTGTGGCATCTGCGGCGCTTGTGTCGCCTTTAGACCTGCGACCTCAGCCGTAAGTCGCTGAATCTGTGCGTCCGTTTTTTTTACTTTTGTGTTTAGAGCCCTTATAAGGCTTTGCTGCTGGTCGCTCTTATTTTTTAACGCAGCATTACTTTTAGTTTTGGGTTGGCGAGGCTTAATAAGCCAAGTCCTCTGTCATATTCAATAGGCGTGCAAACGCATCCCATGCCTTTTTTTGGTGGCTAGTAGTTTCCATTTCTCAATTCAAAATGAGGACACCCAATTTCAAATATTGCCACCTTTTTTTGTTAAGCACCGTTATAACAAAAAAATTGCCACCACTTGGTAGAAATATGTTCAAATATGTGAGTAATAGGAAAATGAAAATTTTAATGAAATAAAAGGCAAAATTAATGATAAATCGTGCTCTATATGCACAACTACCGTGCATTTGAGGCCATTATCGGAGAAATTGAAGAATATAGGTTGAAATATTGACGCCATTTTGCATTATGAAATATAATATTGCCAGCTGGTTTTTTTGCATTAACATAGGGAAGAATGAGAAAAATACAAAAATAAGAATTTTTTAAATCTGTACTGACGATTTTAATGAAATAAAAGACAAAATGATTGATAAATCGTGCTCTATATGCACAACTACCGTGCTTTTGAGGCCATTATCGGAGAAATTGAAGAATATAGGTTGAAATAGTGTCGCCATTTTACATTATGAAATATAATGTTGCCAGCTTGTTTTTATGCATTAACATAGGATGTTATGTGAGAAATAGGAAAATGAAAATTTTAATGAAATAAAAGGCAAAATGAATGATAAATCGTGCTCTATATGCACGACCACCGCGCATTTTAGGCCTTTTCGGAGAACTTGAAGAATATAGGTTAAAATAGTGTCGCCATTTTACATTATGAAATATAATATTGCCAGCTAGTTTTTTTGCATTAACATAGGGAATAATGAGAAAAAGACAAAAATGAGAATTTCTTAAAATCTGTACTGACGATTTTAATGAAATAAAATGCAAAATGATTAATAAATCGTGCTCTATATGCACAACTACCGTGCATTTGAGGCCTTTATCGGAGAAATTGAAGAATATAGGTTGAAATATTGACGCCATTTGACTTTATTAAATATAATATTGCCAGCTTGTTTTTATGCATTAACATAGGATGTAATGAGAAAAATAGAAAAATGCAATTTTACTATAAACTGCAATTTTAAGTATGACTGAATACTTCTCATATAATTTGCTTTACCTCATTATTTTAATTATTTATGAGTCCTTTCCATTTTTTCATGAATACATATAATTCGAATTGATTTATTCCCGCCCAATACTTTATAGAATTGTTCAACACTGTATTCAAGCTGTGGTTCAGTTCGCGTTGGAACTAGCAGTTCGATAAGCTTAATGAATGAACTATAAGAGGTTGGTTTACAATTAAATTATTTTCTCAAAATCTGTACCGTCCATTTGCTTAAAATTAGTGCCAAAAGCTTCTTAAAATATGTATCTACAAAAATGTATAGCGTGCATTGAGGGCCATTGTCCTTGAGTTAAGAAATTAGGGCAAAAACAAGGTTGATTTTTTGAGGTAATTTTGGTAGGTAGTTGCTGCACTCTTTACCAAATATGTAAAAAACGGTACCGATGATTCTCATAAATTGTTCACAGTTGGCTAGGTGAAACTATAGGCTTTAATCGTGTATTTGCGGTTTTCGAGGCCATTATCCCTGAATTAAGATATATAGAGAATGGTGGAAACCTAATTTTTCAAAGCCTTAGTATACGCATATTATAAATTAAAATTCCAAAACAAATGAATGTAGACAGTAAATAATTTAATATTTTGCAATTCTGCATTTAAATTTATTGGGTTTTGTGCTTAAAAACATTAATAAATGCATTTAAAAGTGACCGATTCCTTTTCCGATACCAAGCACCAAATGTCGACGCTAAGTCACCGCCGCTAATTTGACGCGTCGAGAAACTTCAAAAAGTGTTCCAACTACAGTGGCATCAATTTCTACTTCCAATCAGCATTTTCAGTTGACTAAGATATAACAATATGAACTGTGCAGAATGCGGTACTAGCTGCGCAGTTTATGTGACAGTTTAATCACGCAGTAAACACTTCCATTGCGATGATTTGTCCAACATTTCCTGACTCTAGGAAGGAACAAAGCAGCCTCATGAGACCAAGCATCTTTTTCCACTGCAGAACACTTATTTTAATATAAATATTATGTCAGCATTGTCTACTCACATTATTAATTATGAGCTGGCCGGCTTTAGGCCACGGTTGGTCATACTGACTAACAACAAAAAGTGATTAGCATCAAGAGTTACCGGCTATCGTCAGTTTTATCAAAACTAAGAGCAACACCTTTTCTATTTAGTGAATGTAGACTAAAAATATGAACTATTGGCCACAAGTTGTCGATAAATAGCGATTCTCTTTAGTTAGCATTGTGTATTCTGCTGGGGTAAACTTACAAGTTTAGGCTTTTTTCCATATATAATATAACTCTCAAGTGTTTATTTATTCGGATTTGTAAATTAAGAGTTGGTAACAATGTCTGCTGATTATAAAAAGGTCACTCTTAGTGTTTATTGCTGCTCGAACAAGGAATTCAATTTTTTGTAAACTATGAACCAAACCAGTTTCACACAATAGACACCAACGTTACAAGCACAATACCTTGCAGTCCACTGCTTTTTTGCTGTTACCCAAAATTCAAAGACATTTATTGGTTGGACTATATACCAACGCACATGTACTGTGTTCATGCGCACAAACGCATACCAACAATATATTTGGATTGCGCTTGACAACCCAAAGCTCAGCCCAGAAACTCCAGAATATATCTAATAAATCAACAATAATTAATTATTGAAACTATCCTTGCTATACCTTTTCCTTTGGACTACAGCCTATCATCTAAGCAACTGCACTCTTCAAACTTATTGTTTTTTCTTGTGATTCTTCAACACTCGCTTCCAACTTGTAGGCAATCCGGCAGATTTATACAAAATTGTTTAGTTTTAATGACACTATTAATAAATTAAACAACTCAAGAAATAAAATCCTATTAATTGTGACGTCATAATTTATGGTGCTGACGCGCCGTGTGCGTAAACCTTTTTTCGCGGGGATTCGGCTCTGCAACAACAACATTAGTAAATATTTTGTTTTTTATGTTTCTACGCACTGCGTTGTAAGAACGACAGCTAAACCAGTAACAAACACTGTGGCATTATTTGTCCCCTTTCTTTACACTTAGTTTCGTATGTTATCAACATCTTTTTGAAACATCCAGGCGATAAAGGCGGACGAAGAAAACAAAACGTGGTTTCATGCGCACTGTAGTGGTTTTGTAGGTGATGTGATGTCACTTCCTGTGATTAATCTGCTAGAGTTCTTGTGTTTGATTTTGCGTTTGCAGACCAACCTAATGTTTAAAAGACAAAGTACAAAACGTCTTCGGGTCTTGGCTATTTCTGTAGGTGTAATAACGCATGACGTGATTTTGGATGTGGTTGCAAACGCAGTGCCCGAAAACACGTATTATTAGCGTGTTACCGTGCAATGATATATCGATGTTCGAGAAACATCGATCTATCGCACAATTGTGATACCTTCGATTCCAACATCGATGTTTTTGCAGCGCGCCCATTTTGTGAGCGTCTGGAATCTTTTTATACCTCTTCAACCAGACGTCGCTGGGCTGTATTAATTACGCATGTGAGTAACGAAGAATATGCTATTTACTTTACTTTAAAACAGCGAAGAAAAAGACGAACATAATATTTTTTTTCGATTTTACAGACAACCGACGCCGTTTTGACGTTCCCCTTCGTTTATGTTCATATTTTTTTGTTTTGTGTAAAATTGGCTAAAAATGGAATTACGTGTCTGGAAAACCATTCTATTACAGTGGGTAAGTTTTTATAGCTTAGCCTACGATCGGTATTAAGTAAGAGTAATATATATTAACATTTTTATTCTAAATGACTTCCAGGTGCAAAAATGCAATTTCATAGAAAATATTACATGTCTAGAAAATTCCGATATAGAGGCTTTCTTTGCCTTTTATGCACAGTATGCTCAAGTTAAGCTACCGGCGTCGCCTTCAAGTGTCGCATTTCCGCTGGGACTACTGCAAACTTTTCTTAGAGGTGCATAGGCATTTTAAAACTATCCTTTTTTTTTTATTGAAATCATATTTTTTGCAGATAACTATCCAAACTTTGAGCCGCGTTTGGAACTTGATGGCCGTATAGTAGCAGCAGATTACATATATGTGTACACACTTCTAATGCACTACACCTGCGTTCAGAGTCCTAGCGAATATTTTCAAAATATTTGCACAAATTTACCATACAATATCCAGCAGTACATAGCTGAATTTTTCCAACAGACTATAAAAAATCCACAGATGACTCGCAATCATTTGCACAAGACCATTGCCAGAATTCCCGTGTCCGTCCAAAAGAAAAGTGATGGAAGTAACTCTCTAATAGACAGCAACACAATGGACTCGGCTTCACTCGATGATGATGCGAGTGCGAGTCCGAATCCTGTGTTGCTAACGCCTGTGAAGCGGGAGCTGATTAACTTACCAAGTGTCAGTCAAATGCCAGCTCCGCCCACCCCTAAAACTGAGCTCCTCGAACAGTGTACGCGTGAGCTGTTGGGATTACGTGTAAGAGGCTTTGTAAAGGTGTACAAAATCCATATTAATACCATTCAATTAACTAACAGGCTCAGTTGGAAACCGAGCGGTATGAAAAGACGGTTCTAGAGGAACAAATTTCAGAAAATGAACATCTGATAGATTCGCTCACTAAAGGTATTAATTTTGAAAATATTTATTTTTAAATTTAAGCAATAACTTTCATTAAATTTTTTGTTTACAAAGAGAATGTAGTGAAAAAGAAGCAACTGACTAAATTTACGGCCACCCTTCAGGGCGGAAACGACAATGAGAACACTTACATGCATAGCTATGTACCCAATGAATTTGAAAATGTATGTAATATGCTTACTTAGAGGTTTAAGGCAGCAGGCAGCCTCCCTAAACCATATATTAATGTTTCTTCACATCTACCTGAATTACAGTTAAAAAAACAACTGCTCAAAAAGCTTAGCAACAAGGATACTGTCCTTGCAGAAAAAAACGAACAGATGCATGAGCTGATAAGCAAACATGGCAAGCTGGCTACCAAGGTACGTACGAAAACCGCTAAACTGGCTTCTTGAAAAAAAAACCAAATAAATATATGATGTAAAGTGGGTGACCAAAATATACCCTATAAAGCAGCATAATGCGCTCTTATCTTTAAGTCGTGGGAACGAAGTATCCAAAATTCAAATATTTTAAATCTGTATACTTAACGAGAATTCATCTAAATATCACATTTAGTGACCCTTTTCTAATTCAAATCTAGCTTATTTATTTTGAAGACGCGTTCATCCAGAATGGCATGGTTAGATAGATTTAGCTGATCAAGAATATACACATATAAGTTATAGGGTCCAAGATGCTTCCATCTGTTTATACCCTAAACTCATAGAAAATGGAGAAAAACTGTATGATGTTTTTGTCCAAATGTATTTATATTCAAGACTGTTTGGGATGCTTTGAATTACCGAGGATTTCCGAATGAAAGTATTGTATATTTTCAAATTATATTTTATCGTTTATTACATACTATCGCTTCCCGTTTGTCTTCCTGTGTTTTGTTTAAACTGGTAAAATATTCACCAAGCATCTAAGCAATTGCGCGCTCCACTTTGTCACTCCTGAGTATCCGTATCAATTTTTAATTTAACAAAGTAATAATAAAACACAATTAGCCTCTCCATTTTCGCAATGTCGCCCGGGTCAAATAGATAAATTATGTTGAAAAGTGGTATCTAAATTTGTTGTATAATTCACACCAATAAACAAATATACAAAGCCGCTCTATTGGCCACCACGCATTAACAAAACACCCCCTCCTACCCACATTAGGTAATAATCCATTTCAAATAAAATTATAAAAATCAAAACTATCTTGACCACTGAAATCTTACCATGGTTCTTCTTCTGTCTGTTTAGGAGGTAATTTGTGGTCAAATTAACAATCTAAGTAAACGCTGGCTAAGAAGCATATTGCTGCTCTCATTTCTCATATTAATTTGTATAACCTTATAGAGGGTATTATAAATTTCTCATGAAATGTGTAACGCATAGAAGAAGACATCTTCGACCCCATAAAGTATATATATTCTAGATCAGTATCCACAACCGGTTTTATATAGCCATGCCCGTCTGTCCGTCCGTTCGTATCTATGAACGCAGGGATCTCAGAACCTATAAAAGCTAGAGGTTGAAATTTGGAACGTAGGTCCTCCTAGTGCCCGCGCAGTACGAGTTTCCGATAATCGATAGCTTGTCCCATCTCCAAGTAATCGATAAAAAATTATATCGAAATCCTGTTTTTTGAGCAAATCCCTTAGGTTTTAAGAGCTAGAGTAACAAAATTTGACATGTATTTGAATAGTATACATATATCTAGTATCTTTCATTTTATAACAGTCGCCATAGCTATGAACCCAATAAATACACAAATTTGAACTAACCACCAATTTAAGCCACAATTTAAATTCAATTGTCTTTTTGAGAATATACGATTATAGTATAACACAATAAGATCTACTATTGAAAATTCAGGATCGGTTAGGAAAAACAGAAGTTATTAAAGAAAACGTGTTTGCGCCAGCTAACGCAAATTGCAAGAATTTATGTATACATGTACACACACTTTCATGCGCGTCTTTTTCTCCGACCCCATAAAGTATATATATTCTTGATCAGCATCAATAGCCGAGTCGATCTAGCCATGTCCGTCTGTCTGTCCATCCGTCCGTCAGTATGTATGAACGCAAGGATCTCAGAACCTATAAGAGCTAGAGTCTTGAAAGCTTAGCTGTAGTTCCTCCTAGTCCCCGTGCAGATCGAGTTTGTTTCCTATAGCCGACAACTTGCCCCGTTTCCAAGTAATCGATAAAAATCGATATCGAAATCATGTTTTTTGAGCAATTTTGCTAAATAATAAGAGCTAAAGTCACAAAACTTGACATGTAGCTTCTAGAATAGTATATATATATCAAGTATCTTTCATAGCTATCGTACCTTTCATAGGTAGCTATCGCCACCTCCCCGCTACCACCATAAAGCTATAAATCCTGTTAGTAAACCAACTTGTATCGCCTAACTAATTAAGCCACAATTTAAATGCAATTGTCATTTTGAGTATACACAAATATTTTATGAAATTTGGAACGTAGGTCCTCCTAGTGCCGATAGCTTATCCCATCTCCAAGTAATCGATAAAAAATTATATCGAAATCCTGTTTTTTGAGCAAATCCCTTAGGTTTTAAGAGCTAGAGTAACAAAATTTGACATGTATTTGAATAGTATACATATATCTAGTATCTTTCATTTTATAACAGTAAATAAATACACCACTTTGAACTAACCACCAATTTAAGCCACAATTTAAATTCAATTGTCTTTTTGAGAATATACGATTATAGTATAACACAATAAGATCTACTATTAAAAAATTCAGGATCGATTAGGAAAAACAGAAGTTATTAAAGAAAGCGTGTTTGCGTCAGCTAACGCAAATTGCAAGAATTTATGTATACATGAACACACACTTTCATGCGCGTCTTTTTCGGAATTCTATCAACAGCATTGTAATTGCGATTGTATGGTAGTCTCTGCTGTGTGTATGTGCTGATATTTCAATTCGTGTTTTTCTTGTCAAGAATGAATTTTGGGTATAGCTGTTGAGTAGACGCGGTGGCAGGTAGTGTTGTCTGTTTCGAGTTAAGTCCTAAGAAGCTTTGAAAACAACTGAGTAGAATCATGTGCCAATCTGAAATAATTTAACTAATATTTACCATGACACTACCATCAGGAGTTTCAATAAAGTTTAGTATCAAATGGTTTCGAAGAGAACAAATGAGGCGCATCGACGGTTAAATATGGCGCTTCTTTATTGACACAATATTTTATAGAAGCCCCACGGTTATTTGAGCCTCGGTCACAAAACAATTGCTCTTATATTAAGGCCTAAAGAATGAGAGGCTCTTCAGTTCATTTTAGCTTGTTGTTTATTTATTCACAGAGGTCGCAAAAACAAGTCAAAACTTATTTTCAATGCGGTCTGCACTCAAATAAACAGAAAAAACCGAAGCAGATTCGGTTTCGCTCTCCATCGAACACTTTATTTCGTTGCGCTTGTGTACCCTGTTCGTGATTTTGCTTGAGCAATGTCGCTGTTCTGTCTAGCAGTAAGATCTTAACGGGACACATTCGGTCGGTCGCACAGAAAATGTGTGTCTGTCGAAGAGCAAAACGAAAAAAGTGGAAGCGAAAAGTGCCTTTTCTTGTTGTTTTCGTGTGACGATATCAATGAAAGCTAGAGCGAGAGAGAGAGAGATACAGTTGTGCATGTAGGCAAGCTATTTTTATACCCTAAACCCATTGAAAATGGGTAAAAAGGGTATAATGTATTTGTGCAAATGTATGTAACAGGCAGAAGGAAGCATCTCCGACCCCATAAAGTATATATATTCTTGATCAGCATTAATAGCCGAGTCGATCTAGCCATGTCCGTCTGTCTGTCCATCCGTCCGTCAGTATGTATGAACGCAAGGATCTCAGAACCTATAAGAGCTAGAGTCTTGAAAGTTTAGCTGTAGTTCCTCCTAGTCCCCGTGCAGATCGAGTTTGTTTCTGATAGTCGATAACTTGCCCCGTTTCCAAGTAATCGATAAAAATCGATATCGAAATCCTGTTTTTTGAGCAATTTTGCTAAATAATAAGAGCTAAAGTCACAAAACTTGACATGTTGCTTCTCGAATAGTATATATATATCAAGTATCTTTCATAGCTATCGTACCTTTCATAGGTAGCTATCGCCACCTCCCCGCTACCACCATAAAGCTATAAATCATGTTAGTAAACTAACTTGTATCGCCTAACTAATTAAGCCACAATTTAAATGCAATTGTCATTTTGAGAATACACAAATATTTTATGGTATAATAAGATCTTCTACTGAAAATTTCATCAAGATCGGTTAAGAAACACGAAGGAAATGTGTTTTGGCCTGCAAACACGTGCAGCAGCAAGCGCAAATTCCAAGGATTCTGTATACATGTACACACACACATTCATGCGCGTCTGCTTTGAATTCTATCAACAGCATTGCAATTGCGAATGTATGTATTGTTTTCTGTGCTGCTATTTGAATTCGTTTTTTTCTCATTAAGACTTAACTGTTGCTGTGGCTATTGAGTAGAAGCGGCGGAAAGCAGAGCGACTGGTTACGAGTTCGAACCTTGCCGAGGAAGCCAATTTTTTTTTTGGCTGGTGTAGCTGTTGATAGAGGCGGCAGCAATAAATGCGGTCAGTTGCGAGTTCAAACCCTGCCAAGGGAACATTTTGTTTTTTAATTTGTCTTTATTACTACTAAAGCGAACAGGGGCGTTGCGCGAGCTGCATTTGGTGTTGGAATAATAAGGTTCAGGGTATCTCCTAGTCGGGAGCTCCCGACTAGAACCTCTTACTTGTTTTACTTATGCCCTATGTTAATGCAAAAAAACTAGCTGGCAATATTTACTTAAAATTGTTATTCATCAAAATGGCGACGACATTTTATCAATATTTATATTTAATTCTTCCGATGATGGCCCCAAATGCAAGGTAGCTTAACATATAGATCAGGAATTATCAATCATTTTGCTTTTTACTTCAAGAAAATCGTCCAGCCAGTTTTCAAGAAATTCTCATTTTTCTATTTATGCTCTATGTTAATGCAAAAAACTAGCTGGCAATATTTACTTAACATTTTTATTCATCAAAATGGCGACAATATTTTATCAATATTTATATATAATTCCTCCGATAATGGCCCCAAATGCACGGTAGTTTATCATATAGACCGCGAATTATCAATCATTTTGCTTTTACATCAAGATAATCATCCAGCCAGTTTTTAAGAAATTCTTATTTTTCTATTTTTCATATTATACCCTATGTTAATGCAAAAAGACTATCTGGCAGTATTTACTTAACATTTTTTTTCTCTAAACCCATTGAAAATGGGCAAAAATGGTATAATGTATTTGTGCAAATGTATGTAACAGGCAGAAGGAAGCATCTCCGACCCATAAAGTACATTTATTCTTGATCAGCATCAACAGCCGAGTCGATTTAGCCCATGTCCGTCTGTCCGTATGTATGAACGCAAGGATCTCAGAACCTATAAGAGCTAGAGACTAGAAATTTTACTGTATGTCCTCCTAGTCCATGCGCAGATCGAGTTTGTTTCCGATAATCAATAACTTGTCCCGTTTTCAAGTAATCAATAAAAATCGATATCGAAATCCTGTTTTTAAGCAGTTTTGCTAAATGATAAGAGCTAGAGTCACCAAACTTGGCATGTAGCTTCTAGAATAGTATATATATGTCAAGTATTTTTATTTTGAAATAATGTTAGTAACCCAACTTTTATTGCCTATCTAATTAAGCCACAATTTAAATGAAATTGTCATTTTGAGAATACACGAATATATTATAGTACAATAAGATCTACTACTTAAAATTTCATCAAGATCGGTTAAGAAACACGAAAGAAAATGTGTTTTGGACTGCAAACACGTGCAGCACCAAGCGCAAATTCCAAGAATTTCTGTATACATGTACACACACATTCATGCGCGTCTTTAATTTCTATTAACATCATTGCAATTGCGATTGTATTGTTTTCTGTGCTGCTATTTTAATTAGCTTTTTCTCATTAAGATTTAATTATTGGTGTAGCTATTGAGTAGAAGCGGCGGAAAGCAGAGCGATTGGTTACGAGTTCGAACCTTGCCGAGGAAGCCAATTTTTTTTTTTTGGCTGGTGTAGCTGTTGATAGAGGCGGCAGCAATAAATGCGGTCAGTTGCGAGTTCAAACCCTGCCAAGGGAACTTTTTTTTTAAATTTATTTTTATTATTACTAAAGCAAACGAGCGCGTAGCGCAAGCTGCATTTGGTGTATATAAGAATAAGAGGAAACATATCCGAAAAAAACGACGAAAAGTGTCTGCTCGTGCCTAGGGTCTGCTGCGCAGAAACAGGACTTTGTATGTTTTCTTTCTCCCTTATTCATTCTGTCCCACAAAAACTGTTTTTTTGCAGACAACCCGAAAGTATTGACTATTATTTGTGACCTCTGTTTATTTATTTAGTAACTAATGCTAATAAGTAGATGTCAGGTTATCTTAAAAAAATAAATTAATTCGTTTTAAAGAAGGAATTCTTTAAGCTTATGTTAAGTTAAAGTACTATTGGCAGAAAAATCGAAATGCATTTCAGTTGGAAGATTGTTATAAAGCTTTAATGATCTATTCATAGGCTCGTTGCTTCTTTAAGCCGTTATATTTTCCCCCATAGAAAACGGCAAATGGTATCGCAAAAATCTGCTCGGCACATTAAAGGTAATGCGTGCTAGAAGGGACAGGCAGTAAATAATTTCTACAATTATATTGTTAAAAAAAAGCAGCGCTGCTTTCACTCATCTATCTTCTGTAAGGCGGTAAGTGGTCAGCTAAGTTCAACGGTAACTGATTATGTCTATACCATTCAGATAAGTTGTATAAGTCCTTCTACAAAACCGGTACATAATTTTATACGAAATGCGTTTTAACTTTAAAGCGAATAGTCTCAGTGGACGTAGCCAAATAACTTAAAACATATTTCCACTTGTCAATTAAAATTGTAAATTGACCTTGGCTTGCACAACGCAGGTGTTTTTTTTACACCATCTTCCGCAAACTTTTCAATTTATTCCCATCGTGAATTATATATCAGGCCTCTCTTAATAGATATGTCAACAAATAATAATACAGCTTACTTTTTTCATCCATTTATGAAAAAGTGTTCAGCGATGTGTTTTATAAACTCTGATTAAAGCCAAGAACCAAACATTTTACCCGGGCCCATCTAGCCAAAAACAATTTAGAAGGAAGATGCAGAACGGTTTGCATAAAATCTTATATTTTTCGAAGAATAGTGCGTGCTAGAAGAATTTTCTTGCTCTTCGCCAAGATTTATAATTTTTCAGCAACATTTCACAAACAGTATTTGATCTTTTAGATACGAATGGTTTCTTATCAAGTATTTCAAATGTATTTTTTTATTTTCCCTGCTTTCTTTTTATACTCTTGCAGAGGGTATTATAATTTTGAAAGAGAAGGAGACATCTCCGACCCCATAAAGTATTTATATTCTTGATCAGTATCAACAGCCTAGTCGATATAGCCATGTCTGTCTGTTTCTATGCGAGCTCTCAGTTTTAAAGCTATCGTTACGAAACCTTGCGGAAATTCCTCTTTCTGTTGCAAGCAGTACATATGTCGGAACCAGCTGGTTCGGACCACTATAGTATATCATATAACTGCCATAGGAACGATCGGTCGAAAAGTAGGTTCTTGTATGAACATCTTTTTTGTTTATCTAGATATCTTGACCAAACTCGGCATTTATTAGTTTTGCTATGCTCCTCATATATTTTCAAATCCTATCAACATCGGACCACAATATCATATAGCTGCCATAGGAACGATCGGTCGAAAATTAAGTTGTTGTATGGAAAACTTTTTTGTTTATCAAGATATCTTAACCATACTCGGCATTAATTATTTTCCCTGTGTTTCTTAGATACGAGTAAAGCGTTATAAACATTATGAAAAGGTTCGGCCAAAGATAGCCCTCTTTCTCGTTTTTTATTACTATCTTTCAAAATGTCTATCGCAGATAAACGCTTTGTCAATTTTTGTATTGGCAGATAATTCACATTTAGTAATCCATTGGCGACCAACGCAATTATTATAAGGAATCTTAAACAATTTCACAGTACCCCTGTCTCCCAATAGCTTCGCAAGCTTTTGCTTTTATCCTTCATTGGTGAGTTTTTTTTTATGTTAGATTAATGGCATGATTATGGCTCAATTTTCAGAAATTTTTTACAACCTTTTACCAATAACCATACAATACATAGATAGGTCAAACTGCAAAATAATCGAAACAAGAATATTTGATGCGAGTGAGCCCCATGAGTGCTTGCGACCACTTTGTTATGGCCAGAGAGAGTAAGACTGCTGAGAGTGGCAGCCGAACGCCGGCCTCGAGTGCCGAACGCTCAGTATGAAACCGCATCTCGCTTAGCGCAAAACTTCGCCGCGGCTGATGCTTTTTATTAATATATGTACATATCTTAATTTTAAATCCTTACATCCCAAAAACATGTGTGTATTCATGTGCGTAGAGTGCCTCGCAGTCTGTGCGCAGTTGTGTGCATTTCTTCTCCGTGCCTGTTCGAAGCAGATTGCATTGCAAATTTTTAGGATTTCTGAATTTCGAGCTCTACACACACAAATGTGTGTGAATGAGTAGATCGTGGGTGTAGAGCTCGAAATTCAAAGAAATTTTCATGCACACATGTCGACAAACCGACAATCGATTACCCTTGCAGAAATACGACTTAATTTTGTATTATTTTTTTTTTTTACAAAATAGGTCCCTACAGTAAAAAATAAAAATTAGAATATAAAATATAAATATTTCATTTAGGTCATTTAAGTTTTTATTAAATAAAAATAAATCGGATTCTTCTCATTATGTCTGACTGTGCCATTTGAATGTGTGTGGCTTTTGCTACCGCCAGCCCATTTAAGAAAAAAATCTACGCGACAAACGCCGCGATCTACTTGTGCGCACATCAACACAGCACAAACATATGTATGTTGGTAGTTCTCGGGGTTTTTGGAAAAGCTGTGCAGGGAGAATGAGATGCACACAATTATTATTTATTTATTATTTTATTTTATTGCCATTATAAAAATTTTGCGTTAAAGGGTTTTATGACGGGCAGTTAACGGGCAGAATGTCTAGCATACATTCGGATCCATATGATAATGAGCGACAACTGCGGCTTACCAATGTTTGTTGCCTGGTCACAGCTTTGTATGCATGTCTGCGCCTTTTGCGGCCGCAGGCATGGGTGCAAAAAAACCAGAGACGAAACTAGTCTATGGTTTGTAAGGAATTTAAAACGAGCCGTATCGACATTGTGCACTGAGCAAGCGTTTCCCCTAGTCGGGCACTCCCGACTAGAGCAGTCTTCTTTGTTTTACTTTGTTTGAAACATACGTTGGAATTCCTTCTCTTATGACTTTTTTATCCACAGCTTAAAATATCAGAGGAGCAAGTGCTTTTTTGTATAGACCGAATAAACGACTTGGAGCTGCAATTACAGAACATGGCGCAGTTATTGACCGACAAGGACGATAATATTGCTTGTCTACAGCGTGACAAATTAGAGTTACAGGAGTGTCTTCAAGAGACACGTGCCGAGCTACATAATGGTCGTGAAGTGCTCAACGCCTCCTTGGATTTCCTGGAAACTTCGCAGTCGGCCGATAGCATGAATACGACACCCGAAAATTTGGCTTGCTCCGTTATAGATAAACAATTGCGTGAGAAGGAAGAGGAAAATGACGAGCTGCGTAAGCTTTTAACAGCCATCGTGGAAGAAAAATCAAATATACTAAGGAAACTGTTAAGGATCATGCAACCCTTTCAAATGGAGATGCCAGCGTCCCCTGATGTTCCACAACTCTTGTGCTCAAATGAGCTTAGTGTAGACCAGTTGTCCATCCGCTATGAGAAAGAGCTGCAACGTGTAAGAGAACTGCAGGTTCAGTACTACACACTGAAGCAGCAAAATATGAAGTATGAAGAGTACATTCAAGAGCAAATAAGAAGCAAAGCAAAAATGCTTGATCGCGTGTTAGAAGAGAGTCAGTTAACTCTGCTATCTAGTATTGACAAGCTGCAGCAACGCGACAAGGAAATTGAGCACTTTGCCAACATTTGCCAGGAACTTGAAAAAAAAGATGAGCAACTTGCGCAGATGGGCTGCGAATTAATTCAACAATGCAGTCAAACTCGTATCCTAGAAGAACAAATCACGGGAGAAAGAGAATACTCATTCAGCCAACGAGTCAAGTTAAACTTGCAACAAGTGGTCATTGATTCTCAGAAAGATCAATTGTTTGAGCAGCGACAGCATCTAAACGACACTAAAGAGCAGATACAGTACTTAATAGACTTGGTAGGCGCTAAATTTGATCAGAATACAACTTCATCCGCTACCAGCGACAATCGCATGGTATTTATGAAAAATATGTTGATATGCTTGCTGACAAGAATATGCAACCAGGATAAGGATAAGAAGTCGGAAAACTTGCTGAATCAACACTGCCGCTTACAAACCAGCAGGTATCAAATGGATGTGTCGATTCAAAATCTTCCTAAGCAACAGCATAGTGCTGCATATAAAAATCAATTTCAGTTTGAGCAAGAACTAAAAACCATAACTGAAAAAGCAAAGCTACAGAATATAGATCAAACGCAGCTGATGCAACAACTGGAAGATGGGCGACATGAGCTTTGCAAGCAGAAGCTAGAGAAGGCACACATTGAACAGGAGCTGATGGCTTCCAATAAGAAGCAAAAACAGCTGGAACAGAAATTATTGGAACAAACGGAGCTGCTGCAAAAGGGCGAGTCCACCAGCCAGTCGCACCAAGATCAGATTATGATACAAGGACAACAGTTAGACAAACGGCAACGGGAACTTAATGCCTTACAGTATAAGCTGGAAGTGGCGGAACAGCAGGTAAAAGCGGCTGAGGCACAGTTGCTTAAGCAAGAATCCTTGCTAATACATATCAACAAACTACAGGATGCGGTAAAGGAGGAACAGCATAAAAATTTGAGTTTAAAACAGGAGCAAATACAGCAAATGGAGCACAGTCGGATTCTCGAAAAGGATTTTAAAGCGATTCAATACATGCTTGCAAAAAGGGAGGAGGAATTAGAGAAGAACAAAGTGCAGCTGGATTTAAGTACAAAGCGCTTGGAGAAAGTTGCCATTAAACTAGGGGAACAGCAAGCACTTTTATCTAAAACGCAACGCGAAATAACTCTGTCCAAACTGGAACAGAACGAACAAGCAGAGCTTATCAGAGCGTTGCAACATGACAAGGAGAGTCTGCAGTTGGAATTGCAAAAGAACAAGGAGCGTGCAAATCGTTCAGAGGAGGAGCAGGCTAGCTTGGCACATCAACGTGTTTTGGCGGAGGCAGCACGTGTTGCAACTTATGGACGGACTATAAAGCTCGAAAAAGATTGTAAAAAAACCAATAGCACCATAATACGGGATTTACAGCTGCAGGTGAAAGACGTCGAAAAGGAAAAAGTGAGTCTGATTCTTGAAGTTGGTGGCCTCAACTCGGAGATTGTGCAGCAGAAAAAACGTACAGCGGATTTAAGTGCCCAATTACAACAAGCAAACGAGACAATTGATGCAATGCGTAGCTCAATGCAAGCCAAGGAAAACAACGCTTGCAATGCTCAAGAGCTGGAGCTACTAAAACGTACACATATACAACAGTTGACTACAGTACAGGCACAGCAGGCGGAAGCGCTGCAGGAGCTCGACCGGACACAGTATGAACCAGATGATAAGATAAAGCAACTTAAATTAGAGAACAAGAAGTCAATAAGCCGTGAGTCTTATTATCAGCGCAAACTTAATATACCAAAAGATGAGCTAGAATACAGCAATGATGAAGTTAGCGATTCACATAGAAGCCATGATAAGCTGATTGGAACTTTGGAGAGTTGTAATTCTAGCCAACCACAGGAAACGCAGGAACAACTTGAGCATCTCCGAGCTAAAGCACACCAGCGTGAGATCGATTGTCAGATATTGCAGGCAAAGTATCGCGAAACAAAGGAAGAAATTAATCGCTGTGAGCAAAAGCTCAAGGACCAGCGTCTTGAGATGGAGGGGAAATTAGAAAAGATGAAATCTAAAATGGTAAGTGAACTTTGAGTGCATTGCTTATTATTTATTCCGTTCTGTTGCCTAACAGAACTTGCATGTACAATTGCTTCTAGGGTGCGTAAAAAGTATTGAAACTTAAATATTCAAAAGTTTTCAAATGTCTGTAACCAGTTATCAGTAATTGAACTGAACCGATTAAAAATGGTTAAAAGGGTTATAATGTATTTGTGCAAATGTTTGTAACAGGCAGAAGGAAGCATCTGCAACCCCATAAAGTATATATATTCTTGATCAGTATCAATAGCCGAGTCGATCTAGCAATGTCCGTATTTTTGAACGAAAGGATCTCAGAATCTATAAGAGCTAGAAATTTGGAACGTATTTCCTACTAGTGCCCGCGCAGAACGAGTTTGTTTCTGATAGCCTCGAAGTAATCGATAAACATTTATATCGAAATCCAGTTTGTAAGTTATAAGACCTAAAGTCACCAAACCTGCCATGTAGCTTCTAGAAATGTATATATATATCAAGTATCTTTCATTTTATAGCTATCGCCACCTCCCCGCTACCACCACTTAGCTATAAATCAATATAATAAACCAACTTCTATTGTCTACCAATTTAAGCCACACTTTTAATGCAATTGAATTTTTGAGAATGTACTTGGTTTGTATATACTATACGCAAATTTACATATCAAAATTGGTGACGCTAGCTCATATCATATAACCTTAAATATCCATCTCTTCTGTACCCCTCCCTCAACATAATATTTTGGTTTATAGACCCACGCTTTGAATCATAAAATAGGGTCTATTATGGATTCTAGAATGCTTAAAGATGCACTTATGCACATCACACAAACTTCCTTTTATACCATGGATTCTAAATGGGTAAAACGGGTATAATGTATTTGTGCATATGTATGTAAAAGGCAGAAGGAAGTATCTCCGACCCCATCAAGTATATATTTATATATTATATAAAAAGTAGATCGTAAAATGCCTTGATTGTTATATGTGGTGTCGTGAACAGTGAGAGGCAGAAAGAGTAAGAAAGGAGAAATTGACGAAATTTTGTTTTTTATGAAGTGTCTGAAGGGGGAGGCGCAAACACACTTGCGCACGCGCGTACGCCACATAAGACACTTCAGTGGTTTTTTTCTACTCAATGATCATCGAAAAATTTGTGAGAAAATGCATTGCGTAGAAAAACAAACATTTGCCTTACGGCTTTGCAGATATGTGCGAATAGAGTTGCTCGTAAATGCTGAGTTTGATGGAAAACGGAATATTTTGACATTTTTCGACCGATTATTTCTATCGAGCTAGATAATATAGTAGGGCAATCTTGATAAGATTAAGCTTGTATGTAAGCAACATAGTCAAGATATCTTAATAAACAAAAATGTTTTGAATACAAGAAGTTAATACTCGGCCAACCTGCTTGCAACTGAAAGACGGAACTATGCAAAGTTTCACATTTAATGAACAAATTATAGTACCGTTTACAAGCGTATCTAAAAACAGAAAACCACTTCTATTATATGTACGCCTTTTTCTACAAGAGAAGTCACCGTCTGAAAATCTTTACATTACACATTGCCCGTTGCTGTTGTCAGCTGCATCGCATAATTTGGTCTTCGACCCAGGGGATCTTCAGATCTCTGTGGAGAACGCTGTTGCGCACGTAGTATGGAGCTCCTGCTATCCGGCTAACTGGGGACCTGACGCTGACCATTGCGCAGACGTCGTCGCCATATGAGGCCATTAGAAGTGTGCGCGAAGGCAGTCCGAGGGCATGGGCGTCTGGGACTAGGGGACTGCTCCGCCCTTACTTTCACCCTGAAAGAACGACCCGCCAAGTAGGATCGGATCAGGGTGAAGTAGGGCGAGGGCAGTCCGCGTTTCAGTTCTGCCAGCAGCCCTAGGTGCCAGATACGGTCAAATGCATGGCTGACGTCGACAAAGGCCGCCACACAGTACAATTTTTTGTCAAATGCCACCAGAACATGGTTGACGACTCTGTGTGGCTGTTCCGTGGTTCCGTACCCAGCGCGAAAACCAAATTGGTGGTCTAGAATTAGGCACCGTGACCCTGTGCGACAAGTCTTTCCCAGACCTTAGATAGTGCAGGTAGGAGACTAATCTCCCGGTATGACTCGTTGTCGTCCTCCGGCTTTCCAGGCTTGAGAATCATGGTCACGATGGAAATTTTCCACGCTTCCGGAAAGTACTTCGCCCTCATTATGGCGTTGAACATTAAGACCAGGAAAAGGACAGCATTCTCAGGGGGCGCTTTTTATGTACGATTGCACACAAAGTTGTATCCCGTGGCTTTGTTTGGCTTCAGGCGTTGGAGCACACTTTCCACCTCCTCTCTGTTAAATGAAGTGGGTGGTGGGGGGGTGGGGGGGGAGTAAGGGTCTGTTTCTGAGGATGCAGGGGCTCTGGTCTCGGCAATCTCATCTTCTGTGGCGATTCTGAATGGCGTGAATCGCTTCTCGAGGTGAGCAGCAAAGGTTGCAGCCTGCTCTGCGTCCGAGCGGCACCAGGCGCCATTACTTCTTTTGAGGGGAGCCTGCCTCAAAGGTTGGTGTTTTGTGTCGCGTGCACACAGCAAGAACTCCGAATTTTGTTGGGACAACATGTTCATCAGCATGTTGTCAAAATGTCTTGCCCGTTGCATTTGTAGCTCCCGATGCAGTTCGTTAGCGATTCTGCGCCAATTCGCCTTATCGGCGGGGTGCCTAGTGCGCGACCAGATCTTGCGTAGTCTTCTTTTTTCCCTTAGTAAGATTATCAGGTCCGGCGAGAGATTGTATATCCCGTCGCGGTGCCTGCATTGGCTGGGTAGTGGACGCTTGGCTTCAGCTGCTGCAGCCCGCACCTTTTCGGTGAATCCGTTGAGAGCAATATCCTGCAGAAGCTACATCCATATCCGGGTAGATGCTATCGTTTAGCTTGCGGCAGAAGACATTGATATTGGTTTGTCTGTCGATGATTCTTTCCAGCTTAGGGAAGTCTGCAAAATCGAGGCAAAAGGGACTGATGCCTGCCTGTGGTGGGAATCTCGTTGGACTGCCAGTGGATAAACATTCAAGTCGCGCGTCGTGCATGAACTCGGTGAGCTCACGTCCCCTGGCGTTGCTGCGACTCGCCCCCCAAAGCTAGTGGTGTGCGTTCCAATCACCGCCCAATAAGCACTTTGGATCGAGGGTACTGAAACGCTGACAGAGCTCATTGGCAGTCCATCTGAAGTCGAGCTGGCAATATATGGCCCCAAACTCGAGATACCACTGCGGATAAGAATTGCGCCGCCACCCCAGCGGGTGATTCGCTGGGTAGGAGTATCCAAAAAATTAAATATTAATTAAAAAAAATATTTTTATGTGTTTAAGGAGTAACAATAATTAACAAAATTACGTATCTAAGAGACCGGAAAGTATCGTGCTTCATTCACAATTGATTACTTCGTTAAAATAAGCCAATCGGTTAAAAAATTATTGCCAGTTTTACCCTGTTAACACACATTTGAATACCATATTTATGCCCTTAAAATTTCTTGAAGATCGAACAACAAAATCAACATTAGATTTCCAATGGTGTGGTACAGGCGGAAAGAGCTATCGCTGCTGTTAGTTGCGCAGTTGGCCACACACGAGCTTGTGTATTCTGCACAAGTGGATCTATAAGTACCTGCATAACTTATAATTCATATTGGGCTTTATTTTATGATTTGAAGAATTCGAAGCGTGGTGCTTAAAACCATAATATATTGACTGGGGGATTGGGCGTGTTTACTTCTTCTGTTCTGCTGTATGTGTTTGTGTTGCTAGTGCTTCTTCTAATGTTTCTGCAATCATCAACTGAGATTTTTATGCGATGCTTCCTCTGTTTTTCTACACAATATTAAATATCCAAATAAGTAAATTAATTTGATTTTAACCATATGGAATTTAAAACAAATTTTATTTGATTTCTCTTCTTTTCCTACACCACCAAATATATCACTTACTATCTCTACCGCTTACTTCGCATACTTACGTGATCAAAAAACACAAATTCCTAAAAATGCAAGTCAAAAAGTCTTGTATCGTTAGATTTGCATAAGCCAAGAAAATATGAGAAACCCACACAAACACATACAAACGAAAAGTTAATTTCTCCAGAAGGAACTGCGAGTTTGCGTAGTGGTGGGCACTGTTCCATTATATTTTTCAAGTTATTAATTATGTTGGTGCTGTTCCTAGGGGCAATCTATATGACACTTTTGAGCAACAATGTTGTTATTAATTTAAAATCTCGAAAACCAATTGAATTTTAAGTGAAAAAGCCATAGCGCCAATAAAACAAATGTTTTTAACTGTAATTTGAATGTTTGCGTATTTTTATAGCTTAAATATTTAAATATTATATTGCATAAAAGTCGAGCGTTAGAAATTGGGTGCTCAATAAATTGATAAATTACAATGTTAGTGTTGTGAAGATGGCGTTTACTGCAAATTTGATGGTTAACGATGTTATTATCGTTTTCGGCTAGTTTTTGTGCTCGATGTGGTTTGCCCTTTGCTTTTACTTATTACTCACTTCTTACCTCTTACTGCTCACCACTAACCCCTCTATCCTGTTATGTCCCAATCCACATAACCTGCAACATATAGCGCGCATTGTACACGGCGGAAGTTACTCGAATTAAGGAGAAGCAGGAGCGCGATGCGGCCAGTAATAAGGTTAAAATGGAAAAATTCAGTGTTCAGGTAAGGGGCATACAATCTAACCAACTGAGTATATAAAACTGTGTCTTAAATGAATATATTTCTATTAATACATCAAATAATTTGCTTGGACTGACTGACTTTATTTGAAAGTGTCTTATTTTTATATTATTATAAAAAAATGCTATCCACTTTACAGAGTGCTAAGTATGAGGAACATACTCAAAAGCTATCTAATCAGATTGTGCGCCTCAATGAAAAGATTTTAGAGCAGCAAAAGCAGCTTACCATTTTTAGTACCAAGCTGCGGCACAGTCATGAAGCCGACCAGGCAACGACTGCTTTCGCGGCTAGTGATGAATGGCAACCCTTTAAGCGACCTAGTGTGCCACCTACCAATCTTGGCAGCAATCTGGCAATGGAAGATGAAGAGGGTGAGGTGTTTAATAACACTTACCTTACAGATCTGAAGCTGGGCAGTGTGCCAAACATGACGTACGTTAATTACTCAATTATAAAAACTATTGACCGCTAATATTTGAAAAATTTGCTTTCACCCAAAGCGCTAAAGAATTGCATCATCGCAATTCGTTGCAACCACCACATTTAAAGAGCGCATACGCAGCGCAGTATAACTTGGACGCCCATGATGACGATCTCAAAGTAAGTTTGGACATCCGTTACCACCAAGACCAAGCGCCAAATAAGTTTCGTTACTTAATATTTCATGCAGCTTATACCCTGAACCATTTGAACATAGGTAAAAAGATTGTAATGGTGTTGTTCAAATGTATATATGAGGCATCTCTGCTGCTAAAAATGATATCGATATTCTGATTTTTGAGCATATCTCGGAGTTTATAAAGGCTAAATGCAACAAATTTGACTCATGTATACATAGATTAAGAATATTTCAGTTCATGTATGAGATATATTATGATCTTTGGTATGTTTGTAAGGGCAACTCAGCGTTTGGTCCAGGGTATCTCCTACTCTGACCGTGCCGACAAGATTACTCTTCTCATTCTGGGTTGTATTTGTCGTTTTTCTTGTCTGTTTAGTATTTTATTTATTTGTTTAATTTCGATTATTACAATGTTTGTAACTTTCGACAGAATGGTCCACTTAGCTTAGATGACAGCATGAGTGCGTTATTAAGTACTACGGAAGGCAACGGTGCCGGAACACGTAAAAAGTCGATGGGTACTCACTACAAGCGCCCGGGTCCGCCAACACCCAGTAAAAATGGTGGTCGCCTGTCATTTGGCAGTACGGAGCCGCCGCGGGAAATATTACGGGAAACTTCTGACAACAATGGTATTGCTAAGACCCCTGCCCGCTTCAAGATCTTTGCATCACGTTTCAGCATAGGTACCAGTGGTATCGGTGGTGGGGGACATTGTCTGCCACGCGACGAGGTAAAAAGCAACCGAATCATATTTGTGTTTTTGCCGTCTCTTTTTTGTTTAGCTTGTAGAATATTCCCTGTGTTTACTGCCTGTCGTCATGCCTATTATCTGCGTCCTTGTTATATTGTGTACTCGTACCGCAATGGCCCATTAAACAAATAATATACTCCTTTTACAGCAACGGCGTCGACGTAAAAAAAAATTGTTTACAGGTATGCACCGCCGCATTCCGGTGATGCGACCAGCGAAATCTTTTTTCACTGCAACTCTGCGTAGGAGCTGCTCCTACTATGATCACCAGCAAGTGATCGCGCAATGGAATGCGGCATCAAAGGTCCAAGAGCTTCATGCGCCGGGCAAGATACAGCATATTTCTAACACAGCTTTATTAGCCATGAATAATAGCCACGACTGTAAGCCGAAAATATGTCATAGCCACTTAGTGACGACAACTAAGCCGACTATCAGTCTAGCATCCGTTAGTCAAAGTTTATTAAGTGGATGTAAGTCGAAAGACACTCCACACTCGTCTTTTTGCTTGCATGGTAGTAGTTCGCCTCCAAATTTGTCTACAACGACGGAGTTGGAATATAAGCGCATGCAGCAGCGGAGTAAAATAAAACAACAGCGTGAACGATGTTTTGATCAGTGGAGGCATTTGTCTGATTTACAGTCTAAAGAAAAAGAGGCAATGGATGATAATGCACCGTATTGCGGTAGACAAAATTAATTAATGTAATTATAACAATTAAAAAGTAACACGCCACTGCTGAAGGCGCTGGCTGACCATCATGGGGCGCTTAAGCGACAGAATTCGCCGAAACGTGTATTTGTTGCTCTTGTTCGCTGACTGCTTGTACAACAAAAAATAGTTAGGAGATATAAAGTATCTTGACAGCAGGCAGCGCGTCTCAAAACCACACATAAAATTTCTTTCAAAATTAAAGATTGATTTCAACTAATTCTTTTAATACAAACAACTTCCGTTGTCCTTTTTCAGAACTCGCCTCCCAAGCGACGCCTCAGTAACATGTTTAAACGCAAGTAGGTGTGTTTAACTCCAATAGACCAGCTGGTCTTACAGCAGCCATTGTAACCTTGTGTATTTTTTTGTATAATAAGATGTAAGTTTGGTTGTCTCAGCAGAGTGAAAAGTGCTATACACGAACGATTAGTGCTGTAACTATTTAATATATAAGTCAATTATTTACTAATTTCAAAGCTTTTTTGGCTTTAAACGTTTGTCTATGGTTCAACGTAATGACTTATCTCTTAAGAGTACCCACTTTATTGTAACATATGTTATAAAAATATTATAATGAACTTCGTTAAACAATGTACTAGCATATGAATTTTGTATGTATATGTATATTTATTATTTTGTCTATGGCTCAACCCAATCGACTTATCTCTTAAGAGTACCCACAATATTGCAACATATTCAAATATTCTAATGAATTTCGATAAATAATGTACTAGTATATGAATTTTGTATATATATATTTTGCCGGAACAAATGATGCGATAAGCCGACAATTTTTCTATTTTTTTTTTCACGCAACAATAAAGTTATAGATCATCAGATACTCGTATCAATAACGTCTACTGTATAATATAATGTATACCAGGGAAACCTGCGGCAGACACAATCGATGTTATTTGTAAAACTTTATTATTAGGTGACTAATGGCCTGATGATCTAATGATCTAAGCCTGAGATAAATCAAATCGCAATCCATTTAATGATTGAACTCTACTGGATAAAACATATAATTGGACGTCAGTGAAAGTATTCAAAAGCCTAATAGGAATCTTAATATGTGCCTGTTCCTCTCCTCTTGAGGCATTCGATTTAAGACTAACTAAACTAAACCGTTACTAAGTGAAATAAGAATATAAACAAATTGAATATCTCGAGGAAGGGCTTTCATATTTCGAAATAAAGTGACATAATAATAATAGTACAATTTCTGATGACGGTAAAGTGTGAGCCATGTGGACCAACTGGCAAGGTCAATCTAAAATTACCACATGACAAAATTGTGTTCCTCCATTTAAGCTACACCAAAACACCTACTACTAACCATCATGCATTTTCTTTATATCTGAAGATCGCATTGAAAGCGCAAAGACACAAAATGAATATCAGAAAGCAAGAAATACGTATATTTTAAAGCAACCGAAAATAGAACAATAATATGTCTTCAAGCGATAAGCATACAGTGATGGACTTAAAGCGAGAGGCATGATGAGATATAATATAATAATAATATAATACTTATAAAATATAATCTCTATATATAAAACTATTTGTCCTGACTGACTGACTGATTGGTGATCAACGCACAGCCCAAACCGTAAGAGCTAGGAAGCTGAAATTTTCACTGTATTTACCTTATGTGATGTAGGTGCACGTTAAGACGGGGTTTCGGGAAATTCCACCCGCAAGTGTGGAAAAATCGCGAAAAACGTTTGTATGTAACTTTTTATTTTACCATCCGAACGGCCTCAAACTTATTTTCAAAGATCTTTGCTCAAATTCATTTGAGGGGTGTTTCACACTTTTCGAAAAATCCGTTCCTCCTTGGTGGAAATGGAGGTCAAAGATTTTGTGGGTGACGTTTCGCGCTCAAATTCATTTCCAGAGATCTATAAGAAAAATAATTTGAGACGTGTTTCACACTTTTCGCAGAATTCAAACTTCTTCGGGGGGAATGCGATTAAAAGATTTCTTGGGCGAAGTTTTAAATTGTGTCCGATTTGCTTTAAACTTATTTTCAAAGCTCTACATAATGAATACGTATTTCAGCGATTTGTGAAATTCCACCCGCAACAATGGTAAATTGGCGGAAAATGGTTGTATGAAAGTTTTTTGTTTAACATCCAATCGGCCCCAAACTAATTTTCAAAGATCTATATTCAAATTCATTTGAGGGGTGTTTCACACTTTTTGAAAAATCCATCCCTCCTTGGTGCAAAAGGGGGTCGAAGATTTGGTGGTTGTTCAAATTTATTTCCAAAGATCTATAAGAAAAAGTTATTAGAGACGTGTTTCACAATTCTCGCAAAATCTAAACTCCTTCGGTGGAAAATGCATTTTTAAGATTTTTTCGGTGAATTTTAAGAGTTTTCCGATTTGCATAAAAGTTGTTTGATTCCCGTCCGATCAGTTTTAAAATCATTTTCAAAGCTTTTTTGATTTTATAACATACGTGCCACGGGCAAGGCCGGTTTATACCCGCTAGTATAATATAAGCATATATTATATATTGAAGCAATTTGGATTCTGCGAAAAGTGTGAAACACGTCTCAAATGATTTTTCATATAGATCTTTGGAAACGAATTTGAGCGCGAAACGTCACCACCAGATCTTTAAAAATAAGTTTGGGGCCGATCGGATCGTAAACAAAAAACTTTCATACCACCGTTTTCCGCCAATTTACCATTGTTGCGGGTGGAATTTCACAAATCGCTGAAATACGTATTCATTAAGTTCTTATGTAGAGCTTTGAAAATAAGTTTAAAGCAAATCGGACACAACTTAAAGCTTCGCCCAAAAAATCTTTAAATCGCATTCCCCCCGAAGAAGTTTGAATTCTGCGAAAAGTGTGAAACACGTCTCAAATTATTTTTCTTATAGATCTCTGGAACTGAATTTGAGCGCCAAACGTCACCCACAAAATCTTTGACCTCCATTTCCACCAAGGAGGAACGGATTTTCCTAAAAGTGTGAAACACCCCTCAAATGAATTTGAACAAAGATCTTTGAAAATAAGTTTGAGGCCGATCGGATGGTAAACAAAAAAGTTACATACACACGTTTTTCGCGATTTTTCCACACTTGCGGGTGGAATTTCCCGAAACCCCGTCTTAACGTGCACCTACATCCCATAAGGTAACTACAGTGAAAATTTCAGCTTCCTAGCTCTTACGGTTTGGGCTGTGCGTTGATCACCAATCAGTCAATCAGTCAGTCAGTCAGTCAGTCAGGACAAACAGTTTTATATATAGAGATATAATATATAATATATAATATATAATATATAATATATAATATATAATATATAATATATAATATATAATATATAATATATAATATATAATATATAATATATAATATATAATATATAATATATAATATATAATATATAATATATAATATATAATATATAATATATAATATATAATATATAATATATAATATATAATATATAATATATAATATATAATATATAATATATAATATATAATATATAATATATAATATATAATATATAATATATAATATATAATATATTATATATAATATATAATATATAATATATAATATATAATATATAATATATAATATATAATATATAATATATAATATATAATATACTAGCGGTTATAACCCGGCCTTGCCCGTGGCACGTATGTTATAAAATCAATGTTTTCAAAAAGCTTTGAAAATGATTTTGAAACTGATCGGACGGGAATCAAACAAACTTAAAATTCACCAAAAAAAACTTTGAAATGCAGTTTCCAACGAAGGCGTTTAGATTTTGCGAAAAATGTGAAACACGTCTCAAATGATTAATGATGATCCCTGTCGTCAGTGGTTTAGGCTCAATTCAACCCAAACCGAAAAAGCTAAAATTTTAAATTTTGTGGAGTGTATGTCAGAACCGGCTGGATCGGACCACTATATCATATAGCTGCCATAGGAACGATCGGTCGAAAAGTAGGTTCTTGTATGAACAACTTTTTTGTTTTTCAAGATATCTTAACCATACTCTACATTAACTATTTTCCCTGTGCTTCTTAGATACGGGCAAAGCACTATCAGCATTATGAAAAGGTTTGGTATTAAATCTTCTGCATGCCGAAAATAGCCCTTCTTTCTCGTTTTTCGTTAAAATTAAATTGTGGGTATAGCTTTTGAGTAGAGGCGGTGGCAGGTTGTGTGGTCTGTTTCGAGTTCAAGTCCTATTGAAGGAACTTTTGTTATATTCTGAACCCATTGAAAATGGGTAAAACGGGTATAATGTTTTTGTGCAAATGTATGTAACAGGCAGAAGGAAGCATCTCCGACCCCATAAAGTATATATATTCTTGATCAGCATCACAAGCCGAGTCTATCTGGCCATGTCCGTCTGTCTGTCCATCCGTCCGTCCGTATGTATGAACGCAAGGATTTCCGAAACTATTAAAGCTAGAGACTTGCAATTTTAAACGTATGTCTTCCTAGTGTCCGCGCAGTACGAGTTTGTTACCAATAATTGATAACTAGCCCCGTTTTCAAGTTCTCGATAAAACTCGATATCGAAATCCTGCAATTGACTTTTTGAGAATATACAAATATTCTATAACACAATAAGATCTACTGTTGAAAATTTCATTAAGATCGGTTAGAAACATAAAAGTTCTTAAAGAAAATATGTTTTGGCTGGCCACGAGTTTGGGCAGCAAACGTAAATTGCAAGAATTTCTGTATGCATATACACACACACATTCATGCGCGTCTTCATTGGATTCAATCAAGAGCATTGCAATTGCGATTGTATTGTTTTCTGTGCTGCTATCTTACTCCGTTTTTTCACCATTAAGACTCAATCATTGATGTGGCTGTTGAGTAGAGGCAGCGGCAAGGACAGTGGTCTGTTGCAAGTTCGAACACTACCGAAAGAACTATTTTTTTTAAAATTATTTTTATTACTGCTAAAGCAAATGAGCGCATAGCGCGAGCTGCATTTGGTGTTGGTAGAAGAGGGTTCAAGGTGTCCCCTAGTCGGGAACTCCCGAGCAGAGCCTTTTACTTGTTTATATTTAGTTTTATTAATGTTAAAGCAAAAGAGCTCGTAGCGCCAGGAGAAGAGGGTTTAGGATATCGTCTAGTCGGGACTAGGGCCTCTTACTCGTTTACTCTACAGGTTACCATTTGATAAAATTTTCAACAAACTTTAAGAATACATAAACTAAGAGGACAATCAGATGCAAGTATGGTTGCGGACGTCAAAATCAAGCTTCTGTCGTATAATAGTCTCCAATCATTTTCGCATGGAATAAACCAACTCTCGAGTCGTTTCCACCCCGCTATTTTGCCATTCTTCTTATAAACCCGTTTTTAGTTTCAGTTGGAAATGGTCCGTTTCCAGTTCCTTCCACAAATGTTCAATTGATCTGGAGATTGCACAAATGTTCAATTGGGGCTAGATCTGGAGATTGCGACATATGCGGCAAGACATGTGCCGTGTTATATCCTATCCACATTTCAACATCGTGAGCTGTATGCCTTGAAATGTTATCGTGTTTAAATGTAAAATGTGGTAAGTTTAGGTTTTGGGTGCTTTTGAGGTTCTCCTTTTATATGTTGAACAAATATTTATGATTTAAAATAACGGTATACAGCAACACTGTTCTTGCTAATAGCGTTGACAGATAGGTAGTAACAACAAGAAATAAATTCAAGTAAAAAACCAAATATGTAAATACTTTTGTGCCAGGAAATTATGCCATTTTTTTAAATTTATTTTATTTTATTTCCACAATTTAAATAAACAACTATTTTTACATACAACATGTCAACTGAATTGTATAGGAAATCATATAGTATAATTATTTTAGATTGGATGTTACCAAAAACGTACGCAAAATGAGTGAAAAGTAGAAAATTCTGCTGAACCAATACTTATGTGTCCGTCTGTATATGTATAGATAGTTATACATATGCATGTACAAACAGTTGCTTGTAGTGTTCATTTTTCGTGCTTTGATAATGATTAAAGAATGTTAATTGAGAGGGACCGGCTGGCTAACTCAATAAATACATTTTTGGTAAATATTCGACTGTTTTTTACTCTTCTGTACAGTAACAGTATATGTAGGCAATCAGATGCAATTATGTTTGCGGTTTATGGAACGTCAAAAATTAAGCCAGTTCTGAAAATCGATTAAGCAGGAGGCTAGCTAAGGTGCAAGATAACTGATTGAATGGTTATCAGTATTTAATGTTTTGCTTACCGCCAAATACAGTGGAAAACGTTAAAAGTGATTAGTTCGCCTAGGTAAAGAAACCGACATATTCAAATATTTTTATATGTATATGATGGTACCGATGTTATAGATAGTAGAAAGAGCTGGGATTTTGAAAATTAACCACTTGTTTGTTTGTTTTTGCGCATTAATCAAATCTGTGACTCGAAATACGATTAAATGCGTCGTCTGTTAATTTCATTTTTCACAGGTACCTGGTGTCATATCCCCTAGCAGAGTACATGTATATGCATTTATGCGAATATCAGTAGCGTTATTTGCAGAAGCGATATTTGCATAAATAAATAATGATAACAGTATTCACATTTGAACATCGATAGCAAGAGCATTCTTTAAACTGTGGTGAAATTATTCCGAATACCGAATTCTGGGGCCAAGGTCTTTTTACCGCAAGATATTATAATCAAACCGCCGCAGGTTATCAAAGGCATTAAAGGTAACTTGGGCACTTTTAAATTAAGCATTGTTGTTTTTTAAACTAAAAATCTGGTTCCAGTTCTAATCAGGCTTTATGAATCTACATATTGTTTATATGCATAAGTATGTATGTGTGTAGATATATTTACTTATTTATTTTGTATCTCCACTGGCAGTATTCAAATCCGAGAACGCCCGAGTTTAATCCGAAGTTTCAGTAGTTGTTGTGCTTAGGTTCGGCCCTCCCGAAGCGCGTGTTGTGCGGAATATACATATGTATGCCTTACAAAATGGTATTTATATCGTGTATACATATATTAAAGCGGTCAAGCGGCGCGGCCAGAGACAATAAAAGCACGAACAGATCTGCCGAGAGAATCAGTTTTGTTTTAACCCAGAAATCGCAGCGTCCTAATACATTAATAAGCACACCAAAGCCATCAACCTAAATCCCAACATTTCCGGCTAATGCTTGTCTGGAATGAAAATCAGGATACAAACTACCTTTATTTGAATATTAACTTGCGGAAAGCGTTAAACGACCTGGCAACTGCGTCATTGGATTTTACTTTCATTTTAATTTTTTTTTTGTGTGTACATTTTTTAACTTCTGCCTGGTGATAATGCCTGGCAGTGCTGCCAACAAAGGCTATAAGTTTCAGAGCAGCACCGCTGTGGCTACTCCAAACGGCGGTGTTGAAGACGAGGCACGCACACAGGAGGTGGAATCCCAGAAAATTCATGAGAATGCTGTTGGACCAGCTAAGCGAAAAACAGGCTGGGATATTAAAGCATCTGCATTGTCCCTTAATACACATAATCGCATTCGTAATATTGTCGAAGCTATGCAGATTAAGCCGAATCCACATAAGGCCATGATACCGCTGTCCATAGGTGAGTATTGAAAAAGTTACTTATTTATTGAATGTGTTTGCGTTATACAACTGCAAGCTGATGCGTTTATGTTAATATGAATATGTAAAAATATTTGAAATTTTAATTTTATTTTATAAAATTCGCTGCGTACACTATACGTCAATTGAAATGTAAATACATATATACACTTGCTTGTGTGGATATTTCAGTTGCCACGCTCGCCTGGCTAGCTGGTTTCTTTGGGCCTTTTCAGACACTTCTCTAATCTCTCCTGACGAAGGTCTTTCGAGCTCGTTTTAATAAGTAGTATTTCTCTGTTTTTATGCTGAGTGTTAAAATATTGAAACTTGTTTGTTTAATTATGCTACCATATTTTATACCCTGAACCCATTGAAAACGTATTAAAAGAGTATAATGTTTTTAGGCAAACGTATGTAACAAGCAGTCGAAAGCATCTCTGACCCCATAAAGTATATATATATCTCCAGCATTAATAACCGAGTCGATCCAGCCATGTAGATCTATCCATCCGTATGTATAAACGCGTCGATCTCAGAACCTATAAAAGCTAGACTCTTGAAATTTTTAACAATGCCCCCAATGCCCGCACAGTACGAGTTTGTTCGGATAATCTATAACTTAACCCGTTTCAAATTGATAGAAATCGATATATAAATGCTGTTTTTTTAAGCAAATTTTAAAGGTTTTAAGAGCTAGTCACAAAATTTGATATGTAGCTTCTAGAATAGTATATACCGATCAAGTATCTTTCATTGCATACCTATCGCCAATGGCTGTAGAGTATGCGAGGGTGGCAAGTATTTCGGTTGGTTGAACGTAGCTGCGATTTCGCCTCCGCAAGGGGGAGCCTAATTTTTTTTATTTATGCTAAGGCAAAGGAGAGCGTACCGCGAGTAGCATGTGGTGTTGGTAGAAGAAAGTTCAGGGTATCCCCTAGACGGGTACTCGCGAATAGAGCGCTCTTGTTTTCTCTTTACTTTTTAGTCGTTTTTTGCAATATTCATATGCATATGTATGTGAATTTATACTATAAAACTTTTCCAGGGACCATAAGCATATGTTTGTGTATTCATTATATAAAAGACATATTTAGACTAACATACATATTCAAGAAAAACATGAAGTTATTAATTATAAAAATTTTTTTAGGAAAAAATCAAATGCATTTTTAAGATACCTACATATTGCGTGTTTCTTATTAATTTATTTCATACTGTTAGTAAACGTTAGAAGTGTGTATGTGTAAAGTCACAATACAAGGTGTGGACGGTTGTTACATATTATTATTTTTTCTATCATCGAGCGCGCGCGTTTTCGATGCATTTGCATAAAATGTAGTTTCACCTGTTTTGAGAATCAAGAAGCAAGATCAATAATCGAATTTGTTTAGAGTCAATAATGGAGGGCTATCACAGTCGTCTAACGTCCCAACTTGTCCCATATGGGTTTCAAGAATTGGAGGAGACTTGCAAAAACGATTTTTACGTGATTTAGAAAATTCCAAGTGTTATTTATGCTCGTACTTAGTTTACAATTGTTTCTCGACCTTCATGCGTTCTTCGGAAAATTGTTATTAACTTAGGCCCCATTACAGGCGATCCCACAACATTTGGTAATCTGAAGGCCGCCGATGAAACTATGAAGGCCGTGCTACGATCGTTGGAGAGTGGAAAGTTTAACGGCTATGCCCACACTCAGGGCCATGAAACCTCGCGCCAGGCGGTGGCCAAGTATAGTGCACATCAACGCCCTGAGGGGGTGATTGATCCAAGTGATGTATTGCTTTGCAGCGGCTGTTCCTCAGCACTGGAGTATTGCATATTGGCGCTAGCCGATCGTGGTCAAAACGTACTGGTGCCGCGGCCCGGCTTTTGTTTATACCATACACTTACTGAAGGCTTGGACATTGAGGTGCGCTATTATGAATTGCTGCCAGAGCAAAAATGGCGTGCCGATCTTGTCCAACTGGAGAGTCTTATCGATAAGAATACAGCCGCGTTGCTAATAAACAATCCAAGCAATCCTTGTGGTAGCGTCTATGAAGAAGCACATCTGCAGCAACTCGTGGCCATTTGCGAGCGCCACTATATACCTATAATTGCCGATGAGGTTCGTGAGAATTAATCGGTGCCCTGTTCTGTTGAATCTGTTGAATCTGGCGTGATATTGATGTATTTTTTTTCTTAGATCTATGAGCACTTTGTGTTTCCAGGCTCGCGCCACGTGGCGGTTAGCAGTGTGACGCGCGAGGTGCCAGTGTTGTCCTGTGGTGGACTTACAAAGCGCTTTCTTGTGCCCGGCTGGCGTATGGGGTGGATTATTGTGCATGATCATCATCAGCGTCTAGGAACTGCAGTGACGGGTCTCAAAAACATGTGTGGACGCATCCTTGGCTCGAATACGATCATTCAGGGCGCACTGCCTGACATACTAACCAAGACTCCGCAGTGCTACTTTGATAGAGTGATCGAGACGCTCTACGTGAGTGCAAAAAAAGTTTGACATGAAAAATGTCGCTAATTTTTAGTACAAATCCCCGTAGTCCAATGCTCAACTCGCTTACAAAATGCTAAAACAGGTGCGTGGACTTAACCCTGTTATGCCCAACGGAGCCATGTACATGATGATTGGGCTTTCTAAAGAGCATTTTTCGGCTTTTAAAGACGACACACACTTTGTGCAGGAGTTGGTTAACGAACAAAGTGTATTCTGTCTACCCGGTAGTTGTTTTGCTTATCCGGGGTATTTACGCATTGTTTTAACAGTACCAAGTGCTATGCTTGAGGAAGCCTGCGTCCGCATCGCCGAGTTTTGTTATGCGCACTATAAGAAAGATACCCGGGCACTGATAAAGGACAGATTATTAGAGGATTGAAGTTTGCACTACTAAGTGGAATGTGCAACATGCAACATGTATATTTATTAAATACTCTAGGTTAAAGTTGCTTGCATGGTATACAGGCATATATATAATAATAATATAATATAAGAATTTTATCTTTAAGAATGTGTAAAATCGTAACGCACCGACAGATGTATGTACATAAGCATAAGAGATTAAGAATCAGTTGTAAGAAATGCTTCACAAACATACATATTTATGTATGTAATTACATATGGATTTGAATATAAAGGTAACTTTTTTTTCGGATAATATGCATAAATGTGTGTACATACATATGTATATACTTACATCTATTGCTAGAGCTCTGATATGGAAGTGATGCTTGTAATATAATCTAGCCCATTCATCCATTGTGCATGAACAATGTACATTGAAAATGAGTAAAAAGTGTATAATGGTATTGAGTAAATGTATGTAACAGCCAGAAGGAAGCATCTCCGACCCCATTATATTATTCTTAATAGCCAAGTCGATCCTGTCATGTCCGTTTGTCTTTTGGTACGTATGAACGCGTCGATTTCAGAGCCTATAAGAGCTAGAAAAATTTTGAACGTAGGTCCTAGTCCCCGTGCAGTACGAGTTTGTTTTTAATAATCGACAAATTGCCTTGTTTCCAACCAATCAATGGATCAAGGTTTTAATAGCTATAGTCACCAAATTTGGCATGTAGCTTCTAAAATAGTATATGCAGACCAACATATATATTTAATTATAAAGCTCTCACCCTATCCTCCGCCCTATGGCTGGTAAAAAAATAAATAAATAAAATGAAACTATCCACCAACTAAAGCCACAATGCTGTTGTCTTTTTCAGAACATACGAATATTCTATCGCACAATAAGATGTACTGCTGAAAATTTCAAATTTCATTCCATCATAATCGATAAAGAAACACACAACTTAGTAAAGAAAACGTGTGGTTATATTGTCAAGCCACGTGGCTGCAAGCGCAAAGCGTAAGAATTTCTGTATGCATATGCACATATGTATGCACCCCTTATATGTCTGTATTTACGTACACGTGTAGTACAAACATAAGCACAATTGCACATAAACAGGTTACCTGGCATTAGTACAGTCCAGATAATTGTACACTCAAGTATGTACATATGTACATCTATACTAATCGTATATGTATCTATATTTTCAGTGTACAGGAAATAACTTATGGGCCAGTATGAGATAAAAAATATTTTACGATGTACCCATGTATACATATACATATGCATGTTATTGAATAATAACATTATTTTACAAAAACATGCGTCAATGCATTTGGATAATCATCCATCTACATATGATGGGGATGCATTTTCTTTTCCATTTGAATTTCAACGCGAGCCTCATCAATGCCAGCGACCGTTGGTAGTCCCCCTGGCCAATGTAATAACTCCGGTTCATGCTCCATAATTATATTCGCTTCGGCTGTAAACATAAATTAACAAATGGAAATCTTAAGAATTGCGTGGACATAAACTATCTTACAATAGCAGAGAATTTACCCTGTATCCGATGCAGTTTGCTGCCATAGGCCCAGTCCGTGTAGTATGCCATAACAAAGGTAAGTGGTAATAGCGGCGCCAGTGCTGAGGCACGCTTGACCCGCTGGTAGTAGCTAGCGCAGCCATAAAAAGCACTTAGATAGAAGCCGCTTAGCCAGTAAAAGAGTTCCCGATGCTGAGCAATGGCCAACGCCTGTTCCCGTTGCTTGATTTGGTAGTGCATCTGAATCCAGCGTTCCATCTGCATTCAATTTGTTAAGTTATCACTCCTTGAGCAATACAGGCTAGATAAGGAACTTGCCTTCAACTCCTGGCACTTGCGATACGCCGGATCATCATGCTCGGGATAACCCAGGGTTGGGGATTTATTATGCAAGGCCGTTGCGCCCATGTTATGTTTATGATGCCTGAAAACTTACGCTCTCTAATTTGGAGTTGCTGATGTCAGTCTGATATTGTTGTCATCGACCCGTTGCTGTAGATATCAATGCGCAGGCGCTGGGCAGAGCACATATTTTGTATCTGGCAGGATGGTTACTGTCCGTCAGTTGGTTCACTAAGACACTGCTCATTCAAGTTCGCGTTCGTGTACGTCTTTGAATTACCCGTTTACTGTTTAATGCAAAAAGTGTTTTTCTAGTTTTAAAATGTGTTCGTTTAATTGAAAAATTTTAGTTAAAGTTATTGTTGTTGAGCATGCAAGTGTATATGTGCAATTTCTAAAGATTGAATCATTTGATTCTTTTGCGCCTATTAAGGGTAGTGTTTTTTATGAAATGAGCGTAATGAAATGACACTGCCAAAAACTAAAAGTTTGTATGATGCGTTATGAAATATACTTACGTGCAATTCATGTATAAGAAATATATTTTGTATAAATTTTCACGGGGATAAATACGTTAATGAGATATCTGCAAATGTATACATACTTTTGCGGGTTCCTGTAAAGATAAGCATATATGTATGTATATATATGGACGCCTCTCTTTTGTTATCGAGGGTTGAAAATGTTTGAAAGGATCTGCAAGTTGCTTGAAATGTTCAGAGATTCCTGAATAATTGTTGCCTAACATTATATACAGACAGACAAGTTGGGATTATTTCGTCCCTCTATTTTAACCTGCGACCTTAAACAACAACCCGGGAGGAAGCAAGATGCGCTGCTTGAATGATTGACCGCTTACAGATTCGTCGCTTGGGTGCAGCTGCTAGAAAAAAACGCGCGGGAGGCGGAAGCAGCTTTCACACCGGCAGCGGCATTACAACGCCAGCGACAGCTAGCACCAGCTCCTCCAGCGGAAACAGTTTCACACCTCAGCAACATCTACTCTCGCAACCTCAGCAACACCAGCACTCGTTCATAGGGAGCTCCCAGCAGCAAATCAGTCAGATTAGCCTTAACCCATCGTCAGGTAGCAGCCCCTGCAACGGATTGGGCATACGTCAAGATGCATCCAGCGTGCTCAACAGTCCAACAACTATTGTAAACTCGGGCAGCTGCAACAGCACTGCCTACGGGATGCAACAGCAGGTTGGAGGTTTGTCAACAGCGGCGGTGACGAGTACGCCGACAATTATAGGCAGCCACACCGCAAGCAATGCCCTCAACAATGGAGCGGGAGGAACAGTTTGCCCAGTGGGAGGTGTTAGTGGAGGCCTCAATCTGCTGGGCAGCATTGGCGGTCTGGGAGGTGGTGCCGCAGTCGCTGGTATGGGCATTTGCGGTGGTATAAGCAGCACCGTGGGCAGTGCTGCTATTACAGGAGTGCCGCCAATCGGATTGGGGATTGCCACAGGAATTGGGAATAAGATTATGTTGGGTCGGAAGCAAAGCCTCAAGGGCGGTGAACCCTTTCTAGCTGACTACGGCCCGGAGGAATCGTTAAACGAGAGCGCCGATATTGAGTGGGTGAACAAGTTGTGGGTGCGACGATTGATGCGTTTGTGCGCGTTAATCTCACTGGCGTCCGTCTCCTTAAATACGCCGAAGACCTTCGAGCGTCATCCCTCATTGCAGTATATCACTTTTGTCTTAGACACAGCTGTGACAGTGCTATTCACGGCCGAAATGATTGCCAAAATGCATATTCGTGGAGTTCTAAATGTGAGTCACGGCCCAAATCGAGTTAGCGGACCGTTCACGCTTCATTTGCTTATTCCAGGGCGAGGTG
This sequence comes from Drosophila montana, assembly GCF_035044405.1. Taxonomy (NCBI): domain Eukaryota; kingdom Metazoa; phylum Arthropoda; class Insecta; order Diptera; family Drosophilidae; genus Drosophila; species Drosophila montana. The sequence goes on from NW_026997866.1 coordinate 58,940, forward strand.
CCTTACCTTAAGGATCATTGGTGTCAGTTTGATGCCTCCATGGTAAGCTTTCTCTGGGTCTCCATCATACTTCAAATATTCGAAGTGCTTGAAATCGTACCTAAGTAAGTATTCAGTGAAGTATTCTTACTGAATTAATTTCTAAATTTCTAGACCTTTTTTCTTACAGATTCTCCTACTTATCCATTATGAGGGCTCCGCGTCCGCTTATTATGATACGCTTTCTTCGTGTTTTTCTTAAATTTAGTATGCCCAAGAGCCGCATCAATCAAATCTTCAAGTAGGTAGTTAATTCTAGGACTCGAACAAGTGTCTTATACCTTGCCTTTCTATTTATAGACGCTCAAGTCAGCAGATTTATAATGTGACGCTATTCTTTTTGTTCTTCATGTCGTTGTATGGACTTCTCGGTGTGCAGTTCTTTGGAGAGCTGAAAAATCATTGTGTTATGAATAACACCGGTTATGATCAGTTGGGCAGGCCGTAAGCATGCAGTATACAACAACAATAGGATTCTTCTAAAACATCTTATATCTTATTAGTGTACTCACAATTAACTCATTGGCGATACCAGACACATTCTGCTCAATGGATCCTGACTCAGGCTATCAATGCTCGCCGGGCATGCGTTGTATGAAGATGGATTTTTTGAGTAGCTACGTTATAGGCTTCAATGGCTTCGAGGACATTGCGACAAGTATTTTTACAGTATATCAAGCCGCCTCGCAAGAAGGATGGGTTTTTATTATGTACCGCGCAATAGACTCGCTCCCAGCATGGCGTGCGGCATTCTACTTCAGCACTATGATTTTTTTTTTAGCTTGGCTGGTTAAGAACGTGTTTATAGCTGTCATAACGGAAACTTTTAACGAGATACGCGTACAGTTTCAACAGATGTGGGGAGCTAGAGGCCACATACAAAAGACGGCTGCTTCTCAAATACTTAGCGGAAACGATTCGGGCTGGCGATTGGTCACAATCGATGACAATAAGCATGGCGGATTAGCGCCTGAGACCTGCCATGCAATTTTGCGCTCTCCATATTTTCGAATGCTGGTTATGTCGGTTATACTCGCTAATGGTATTGTGACGGCCACGATGGCATTTAAGCATGACGGTAGGCCACGTCATGTATTTTATGAGAGATATTACTACATAGAGGTGATATTTACGTGTCTCCTCGATCTCGAAACAATGTTTAAAATCTACTGCCTGGGTTGGCGTGGCTATTACAAGCATTCTATACACAAGTTTGAGCTGTTGCTTGCAGCGGGTACTTCACTACACATAGTTCCCATCTTCTATCTGTCTGGATTGACTTATTTTCAAGTGCTTAGGGTAGTGCGACTCATAAAAGCCTCTCCCATGCTAGAAGGCTTTGTGTATAAAATTTTTGGACCCGGAAAAAAGCTAGGCTCGCTTATAATCTTCACCATGTGCTTACTAATCATTAGCTCGAGCATTTCAATGCAACTATTTTGCTTTTTATGCGACTTCACCAAGTTTGAGTCATTCCCGGAGGCGTTTATGAGTATGTTTCAGATTCTAACGCAAGAGGCGTGGGTGGAGGTCATGGATGAAACTATGATACGCACTAGTAAAACGCTGACACCGCTAGTAGCCGTTTATTTTATATTATATCATCTTTTTGTTACGCTCATCGTGCTCAGTCTTTTCGTAGCGGTAATATTGGACAATTTGGAGTTAGACGAGGACATTAAGAAACTAAAGCAGCTAAAGTTTCGCGAGCAAAGCGCGGAAATTAAGGAGACCCTTCCCTTTCGATTACGAATTTTCGAAAAGTTTCCAGACTCACCACAAATGACCATTCTTCATCGCATTCCCAATGATTTTATACTGCCCAAGGTGCGTGAGAGTTTCATGAAGCATTTTGTAATTGAATTGGAAACGGAGGACCCATCGCTTGTGGAGAACTGTAAACGGCCGATGTCTGAGTGCTGGGAGTCCAATGTTGTCTTTCGTAAGCAAAAGCCAGTGCGCATTATGAACAAAACCGCAAAGGTCAGAGCCGCAGGAAGCAGCCTCCGAAAATTGGCCATCACTCATATAATAAAGTAGATACCAAGAATATATAGCAGTTGATATGAAATAACAATCATTTGTTTACCTCAGTGACAGTAACAATCAGCGTCTTATGCTGGGTGACTCGGCCATGTTGCCAGTGGTGGGCACTAAGGGCGGCCTAAAATCACAGGGTACCATTACACATTCCAAGCCATGGCGGGTTGACCAAAAGAAGTAAGTAAAATTTGCCCAAAGGTGGCGTGATTCGTTTGATGTGTGTTCGCTACCAATTTACAGATTTGGATCCCGCTCCATACGTCGCAGCGTGCGCTCTGGATCTATTAAACTAAAGCAGACATATGAGCATCTCATGGAGAATGGTGACATTGCTGCTGCACCTCGCGCCAATTCCGGCCGGGCTAGGCCTCACGACCTAGATATCAAGCTGTTGCAAGCGAAGCGTCAGCAAGCAGAAATGCGACGCAATCAGCGCGAGGAAGATTTACGTGAGAATCATCCGTTCTTTGACACGCCGCTGTTTCTTGTGCCTCGAGAGAGTAGTTTTCGCAAGATCTGCCAAAAAATCGTTCATGCACGCTATGATGCGAGGCTCAAAGATCCATTAACTGGAAAGGAGCGCAAGGTGCAGTACAAGAGCTTGCAGTAAGTGAAAGTTTAATGTGGTCTAGTGATATTATTAATTTATATTATTTGCGTACCATTAGTAACTTCCTTGGTCTTGTCACTTATCTTGACTGGGTTATGATTATTGCTACCACTCTTTCATGCATCTCCATGATGTTCGAGACCCCGAGTTATCGTTTAATGGATCATCCCACGCTGCAGATCGCTGAATATGGTTTTGTTATTTTCATGAGCCTGGAACTTGCTCTGAAAATTCTTGCTGATGGTTTGTTTTTTACACCTAAAGCTTACATCAAGGATGTGGCTGCAGCGCTTGACGTTTTTATATACGTAGTTTCAACTTCATTTCTTTGCTGGATGCCACACAACATACCCACCAATTCGGCGGCCCAACTGCTGATGATTCTACGCTGCGTGCGTCCGTTGAGAATCTTTACGCTGGTACCGCACATGCGAAAAGTGGTCTATGAGCTATGTCGCGGCTTTAAAGAAATCTTATTGGTTTCAACGTTGTTGATTCTTCTCATGTTCATCTTTGCTAGTTACGGAGTACAGCTTTATGGTGGTCGTTTGGCACGCTGTAACGATCCCACAATAATTCGTCGTGAGGATTGCGTTGGTGTATTTATGCGACGCGTATTTGTCACTAAAATGAAGCTGACACCGGGTCCAGACGAATCCTATCCGGCCATGTTGGTGCCGCGAGTATGGGCCAATCCCCGTCGCTTTAACTTTGACAATATTGGTGATGCCATGCTTACACTCTTCGAGGTGCTATCGTTTAAGGGTTGGTTAGATGTGCGCGATGTTCTCATTAAAGCCGTTGGACCGGTAATGACAAGTAAAACATATAGTTTTTAAATTTTTAAATCACACATACTATTTCAGATTCATGCTATTTACATCCATATCTATATATTTTTGGGATGCATGATCGGCTTGACTCTATTTGTTGGTGTAGTCATCGCAAACTATTCAGAGAATAAAGGCACAGCATTGCTCACCGTTGACCAGCGCCGATGGTGTGACCTAAAAAAGCGTCTTAAGATCGCTCAGCCTCTTCATTTGCCTCCACGTCCGGATGGACGAAAGATTCGTGCCTTTACTTATGACATTACTCAGCACATTATCTTCAAACGGGTCATTGCTGTGGTAGTGCTCATCAACAGTATGTTGCTGTCTATAACGGTAAGTAAAAACTTGCAGCGGTTTCGATTGAGATTTACAGTTCTGAATTTTCAGTGGATCAAGGGCGAAGTCCACACGGAGCGTCTAGTCATTGTTAGTGCTGTCCTGACCGTTGTTTTTGTCGTTGAAGTGGTTATGAAAAACATTGCATTTACACCTCGTGGCTATTGGCAATCCAGGCGTAATCGATACGACTTGCTTGTAACCGTTGCTGGCGTGATCTGGATTATATTACAAACAATTCTCAGGGTATGAATACAGTCACTGGCAACTTCTGATCAAGCAATCTTTTGATTGCTAGTCACGTTAAATATTATTCCATAACTTGTATGTATCGATTAAACAGGGTACAAAGGTAACATTAGTCTTATGCAAATATATGTATCAGACAAAGGAGGAATCCCGCCGCAAAGTATGTACGTTCTTGATAAAAAAAAAACGCGTCAGTTAATCAAGAATACATTTCCCATAGTGTGGGAACACTAACAAGAAGCATACAAGTATATACAAATACGTATATTTACACACGTGAGACAATATGAACCACTAACATGAGTAATGCTCATACATTGAAATTAAAATTTCCGCTCTTCAAGGCGAGTTACATTTGTTCACTGAAAGCCAAATGAACGAATGCCGAAATCACGGCTGACGAGTGATATAAAATAATGAAACAAGAACGAGCTAAAATTAAAGAATTTCGCAGTTTCCTGTAGTGTGAGCGATCAAAAGATATCATATGTATATCTTACTCGCTCGTTGGACCAGATGCATATTTTTTTGGAGACCAAATTTCTGCTACGGCATGTCCCATCTATACGTTTTTTGGTTAGTGGTCTTATCGATTTTGAAGTACATTGAGCAAAAAAGCTTTGTACTTAAGATCGGCGCCCAGTATATTTGCTTAATAATAAAATTAATCCCTAATATGATTTTATTTATTACCCTAGATACAACTGTTGAATGCAAATTGCAATAATCTTCATGCAATAGTTTGCATGTGTGAATTATGCATACATAAGTATATCAAAATATGTATGTTGTGTTGTTATTCATTGCGTTGTCTTTGTCATTGGAAAAAGTATTTTTTTTAGTTTTCTTTTCGGGTTAACAATGACTTATCCCAAAATATATATATATATATTTTACTATATATGTACATATATACATTAATATATTGCGTACAAAGGCTTTTTAAATTTAAATACAAATTTGGGATGTCATAGTCGGCACAAGACATGTAACAAAACTGCAGTCAATAACAACACTTACAAACTTGATTTGTTGTATGTACCTACATACACATGTCAACACAAGTTCTCGCACGGTAGATGAAAGCACATTATATTTTTAGTATTTTCGCTCTCTAAGTGGTGTCTCTCTGACCCATAAAGTGTATTATATTTGATCAGCATCAATAGCCGAGTCGATCTAGTCATGTCCGTCCGCTCGTATGTCCGATCTCAGAACCTATTAGACCTGCAGAAATTTTGAACGCAGTTCCTCCTAGTCCCCGAGCAGTTTGAGTTTCTTTCATATTAGCAATAATTCGCCTCGTTTCTAAGCGATCGACAAAAATTAGAGTCACAAAATTTGACATGTTTGACATATCGTAAAGTACATGCAGATTAAGTATACATCTTTCCTAAGGCTTGAGCAATCTAGGGTGTAGCGATATGCTTTTTGTTTTGGTAGAAGAAGATTCAGGGTATTTTCTTTCAATTGTTCTCAATTTTGTGAAAACCATGCTGCATGGTTGCATTTGGTGGCTTTGATTTACTCATCTTAGTAATTTTATTATCTGGGTGCAGTCAGTAAGCATTCAATACATAGAGTGGTCAAATCGACAAAGCGGTGGACAGTTTTATTCCCCCGTAAGCGCCCCAGCGTTAATTTCTCCTATTTTGTTACTTGTTCTCTTCTGATTAATTATGTGTTTTTTTTTTAGAACGATTTATCGTACTTCTTCGGATTTATGGTAGTTATTCTACGGTTTTTTACTATCACTGGAAAACACACCACACTAAAGATGCTCATGTTAACAGTCGGTGTGTCCGTGTGCAAGTCATTTTTCATCATCTTTGGAATGTTTCTATTGGTATTCTTTTATGCCTTGGCCGGAACCATTCTATTTGGTAAGTCAGCCACCGGTAAAACAAGAAGAGTCTATTAGTATACTAACTACCCATTAAAAATAGCTAAAAATTTTATTTTTGTGCAAATTTATGTAAGATGCAAAAGGGATAATATCCGAACCCGAAAATATTATAATTTGTTGACCGCACGACGAGCTCAATTGATCTAGGCTGTGTTTATGTCCGTCTGGCTATATGTTCTACCCTACCCAATTTCTGTATATGTGTGTTCATATTTCAATGCGATATTTGTGTGTGTTTTTGTGTATGTATTTATTTAAATAAGTTTTAATGCTTGTTACGGCAGTCCGTCGCTTGTTACGGAGTATCGAGACTACAGCACTTTTCCTTACTAACTTTTTGCTCTAGGTACCGTCAAGTATGGGGAAGGTATTGGGCGACGGGCGAACTTTGGATCACCGGTGACGGGTGTGGCAATGTTGTTTCGTATTGTCACTGGTGAGGATTGGAATAAGATCATGCATGATTGTATGGTGCAGCCTCCATACTGCACCCTAGGTGAGAATTACTGGGAAACGGATTGCGGAAACTTTACAGCAAGTTTGATATATTTTTGCACATTTTACGTGATAATTACGTACATTGTGCTTAATCTACTAGTGGGTATGTAACATATGAATTTCTACAAAACATATTCTTTTATGATATATCTCGCGCAGCTATTATTATGGAGAATTTTTCTCTGTTCTACTCGAATGAGGAGGATGCTTTACTGTCCTATGCAGACATACGCAATTTTCAGAACACTTGGAATATTGTGGACATACATCAGCGCGGAGTTATACCCGTTAGAAGAGTAAAATTCATTTTGCGGCTTTTGAAAGGCCGGCTGGAGTGTGATCCTCAAAAGGACCGGTTGCTATTTAAGTACATGTGTTATGAACTAGACAAGCTTCACAACGGCGAAGATGTAACCTTTCACGATGTAATTAAGTAAGTAAGACTGATTAAGTCTTCATAAAATCGATTAATATTTCTAAAAAACATGTATTAGCATGCTATCGTATCGCTCTGTAGACATACGTAAAGCGTTGCAGCTGGAGGAACTGCTGGCGCGTGAGGAGTTCGAATACCTGGTGGAAGAGGAAGTAGCCAAGATGACAATTCGTACCTGGCTTGAAGGTTGTCTAAAGAAGATACGGGCGCAAAATGCTAGCGTAGGCTTTAATTCATGCTTTATATCTGAGTCTTGTCAAATTTGTTATATATTTTTTACTGACCCTTACAGAAACAACAAAACTCACTGATTGCAGGATTACGTGCCACTAATGAGCAGTTGGTGATGCGTGCCAATGCGCAGGAGGACAAAACGTCCAGTGGAATATTAGAAAAATCAGCTATAAGCACCATAAGTGGTGCAGTTGCTGGTACTTGCCCGCCCACAAGTGATGCTTTCTCCCCAACTTTAAGCTCGACGGAAAATGATGAAAAGGATGTCAGTAGTAGCGCAGTGGTGCTTCCTCACACTGATTCACATGTTTCTAGTGTTCGCCATGTCATGTCAGTTGGCAAGCGTGCATATGCTCTTAATCGCAGCGACTCAACTGGTAGTTCGGCAGGGAGAAAATTTTTGGCACCCACATCTAGCGATCCACAGCAGCGCTCAACACTGAGTGATAAGGAGCGACTACACATTAGCAGCCAGCAGCGTAAAAAAAATTCGATGACTACACTACCGCATGTTGTCCAGCTGGGTCAGTTGGGAAAACAGCGTGAGACAAACAAGTCATCCAGTTTTTTTTCGCAGCTAAACAGCGAGATTGGACAGTTTTACTATCCGACCATTAACGCGACTGCTGTTGCTGTTGCCGCACTGCATACCTTTGCGGATCATCATCAGCATCTTCATGGACCACTGAGTAGCCCCTCGGCCCTAATAAGTCAGCTAATTGCAGGCAGTGGAAAACTGCTACCATTCAACAATCAGGCAAACGCTGTATATGAGGTGCATGACTGGTGGCAAGAGCAGGTGCTGTGCTCGCAGACAAGCGACGATGAGGTATAAGAAGAAAAGGCACAAGGAATTATACTTGATTACGACGAGAGCTATACACATTCTCATTACCATGCATCCATAAATTCGAAACTAGTAGCCTAGAAAATTTTATATATGCTTTCTAATGAATGAAAACTGGCATATTGTTCTGAGAATCTGACATACGCATAATATACTATATATGCATGTACATATGTATTGGTGTTGTTGCCTTTGCACTTCTCTTAGTAGCTACTCAGTTCGTAATAATACTTAAAAGTTATACATATATTACTAATTAAAATTGCCTAAGCAGTTTACTGTAGTGGGAGCGAAATAAAAAACAGCGATGCCGTTCTATCACACAAATCATAAGGATTTATTACTCTCTGAGCAAGTGAGCGAGTCTCGGACTCGAACCAAAACGAAGTCGGCTCTGGACCAGAAATCTAAAAAATGAATGGCTACAATCTTTTCTTTCCATCTGTATGTTGTATGGTTAGTGGCATTGAGTAATAAAGAGAAAGAGGAGGCTATTGGATTAAAATCTCTTTTCCAAAATACTTCATGAGCGATACCGATGTTGCAAACAAAAACTGCAAACACAACGCCCGGCTGTCTACAGCTACTTCTGCCGTTGTCCAAAAAATCAAAGACAACTTCAGAGAATTAACCTTAAGAACCAACAACAAAAAGAATCAAAACAAACGACTCGACAATGAAAAAAGCACACCACAAATTCTGGCCCTGCTATCCCTTTTTGGTTTGAGGCTACAGCCTATGATCCTAGCTTCTGCACTCTTCTAACTTATTATTGTGGTTTCTAAACACTGCTATGCCTATAGTCCTAAAGCAATAAACCTTCTTATATACAAATTTTTATCCAATGTCTGGGAAAAATATCATTACGTTTTTCGTGTGCAACTATTGCTTGCTGCCGCCTCTACGCAGCAGCCACACCAGCCAAAAAAAAAAGTAGCTTCTTCAGCAGGGTTCGAACACGTAACTTTCCGCGCTACTTTCCGCCGACTCTACTCAATAGCCACACCAATAATTCAGTGTTAATGAGAAAAAGCGAATTAAAATAGCAGCACAGAAAACAATACATTCGCAATTGCAATGCTGTTGATAGAATTCAAAGCAGACGCGCATGAATGTGTGTGTGTACATGTATACAGAAATTCTTGGAATTTGCGCTTGCTGCTGCACGTGTTTGCAGGCCAAAACACATTTCCTTCGTGTTTCTTAACCGATCTTGATGAAATTTTCAGAAGAAGATCTTATTATACCATAAAATATTTGTGTATTCTCAAAATAACAATTGCATTTAAATTGTGGCTTAATTAGTTAGGCGATACAAGTTGGTTTACTAACATGATTTATAGCTTTATGGTGGTAGCGGGGAGGTGGCGATAGCTACCTATGAAAGGTACGATAGCTATGAAAGATACTTGATATATATATACTATTCTAGAAGCAACATGTCAAGTTTTGTGACTTTAGCTCTTATTATTTAGCAAAATTGCTCAAAAAACAGGATTTCGATATCGATTTTTATCGATTACTTGGAAACGGGGCAAGTTATCGACTATCAGAAACAAACTCGATCTGCACGGGGACTAGGAGGAACTACAGCTAAACTTTCAAGACTCTAGCTCTTATAGGTTCTGAGATCCTTGCGTTCATACATACTGACGGACGGATGGACAGACAGACGGACATGGCTAGATCGACGCGGCTATTAATGCTGATCAAGAATATATATACTTTATAGGGTCGGAGATGCTTCATCTTGCCTGTTACATACATTTGCACAAATACATTATACCCTTTTTACCCATTTTTAATGGGTTCAGGGTATAAAAATAGAAAAATAAGAATTTCTTAAAAACTGGCTGGACGATTTTCTTGAAGTAAAAAGCAAAATGATTGATAATTCGCGATCTATATGTTAAACTACCGTAAATTTAAGGCCATTATCAGTGATAAATAAAATTAGGATGAATAATATGTTGAAATATTGCCACCTTTTTGTTATTACACTGTGTATAAATACATAAATGCACTGCTGCCTTATTTAGTAGCAGTCTATATTTCCAAAGATAATGTTTTATTGTAAAATACCAATTATTTCATTCATTACTTCTTTTCTTTCACACATACAAATATTTTGAATTAATTTGATCCCTCTCAATACTGTATAACATTATTCAGCACTGATTCCAAGCAGTGGTTCGGTTCACGTTGGAGCTAGTAGCTCGATAGGCATTTTGAAAGAACAACATGAGGTGTGTTTACATTTTATTATTTATCTAAAAAACTGGCTGATCGATTTGTTTAGAATTAGTGCGTAAGGCTTCCCAAAACATGTATCTTCAAGTTAGTATAGCGTGCATTGAGGGCCATTATCCCTGAGGAAAGATATTAGGGCTTAGGTGCAAGGCTAATTTTTTACGGTCATTTTGTATGGTGCTAGCAACGAGGTTGCTGCACTGCTGTACAAATTTCATAAAAACGTGCTGTTCGATTTTTATAATTTTTTCAAGGTTGGTTATGTGAAATTATAGGCCTTAATCGTGTATATGCGGTTTTCGGGGCCATTATCCCTGAATTAAGATATTTAGAGAATGCTGGAAACCTAATTTTTCAACCCCTTGGTATACCCATATTATAAATTAAAATTCCAAAACAATTGAATGTAGACAGTAAATCATTTAATTTTTGTGTAATTCTGCATTTAAGTAATAAGGGCATTTTAAGATATGTATGTATGTGTGTATTGTTCGTAAAAGTATTCAAATTTTAAACTTTTATATATACTAGGCCACAGATGACGGGCTTGCGAGGCGGTTGGAACAGTCTGTCGTCCTCCGCATGGCTCCTTGGCTGGTACTTGTACTATTTTAATTTTTTTCCTTTTTATTTCGTCGTATATCGTCGTCCTACCAGCCACTGATAATTATGTGTTATTAAATGTGCTAATAAGTTTTGGTGCCCGACGTTTACTGGTGGTCCTCGACAGATATAATGTTTAAAATACACTTTATTTTTTGTGTGGCCAGAAATTATAAAACGGTAAAACCGCCTCTCAAATTTGACTCCCCCTTGCTATGGGCAGCAACGACACTTATATCCTAATTTGCCTACCCATGCACTCACATTTTCAGTGCATTGCTACCCATAGGCACGATCCGCATGGGTAAGTCATTGACCGCGTAGGCGAAGGGCATCATCAAGGGCATATGATTAGGTCATGCATGATTAGCGCTAGAAAACTAACAAAATTGAATTCTTTGCCAGCTAAAGCCAGAGCTGTGAATATTAACACATATATACATATTTTGATGTAGTTATGCATGCATAATTCATACATACAAACATAGTTGCTTGTACATCATTGGCTGAGACAAGAACTTCTCTCGAGCATACACTGTCCAAAAACAAAAGTGAAATCAATCTGTGTGTGCTATTTGTGAAAAAATTATATTATTCTTAAATTTTCCTATAAAATTTATCGTAAGTATCTAGGGTAATGTAGCATTAAAGCAAAAGTACTTTGCGTCGATCGTAAGTTTATAACTTTTTCGCGCAATGTACTTCGAAAACGAAGCGACGCAAAGCATCATCGACCAGCTTTGCTGCAGGCAGGCTGGCGACTAACTTCGTTAATCGTGTTAGCATCAGCAAGCCGCGACTTCGGCATTCGTTCGTCTGAACGAACAGCCGTCGGCTAGCATGTCGTTTGAAGTCATAAAAGCCAGATAGGAAGCCAGGCTAGAAATTTTGCGTCACATGCAAATGTATGGGCGTTACTCATCTTAGTTTTTATATTGTCTTAGTTTTTATATTGTCTTTGGTTATACTATGTAATGCAGCTTATGCATAACAGAGGTTCAAAATTGTGTTGTTGTGAATAGTCACTCCTCCCCACTTAAAATAACGCGTGTTCTCACGCGTGTAAGGTTTATAAAAAGGTAAATATAATAACAAAATTTTCTTTAAATGGTTGGATAACCATTTAAATTTCAACTGGTCGTTGTACAGGTTGCTGATCAAAAAGAGTTTCTTAACAAATATTCGTTTGGCTATTTTTTTAAACTTAAATGCTAAATACCTTACTATGATTAATATGATGAATACAAATATTATAATTATTATAATTTCGAACATTTTTATTTCTTTAGTATTTTCGAAAATTATTTCTTTTGTTTGAATGTACGAAGGTGGTTTTAATATGGTAATATTATTTCTTACGTATATACTTTGTGTTCAAATTGGTTATAGATATCGCATTAAGTATTACCACTAACCAAATAGCATATAGACTGGACAACCAGCACAATTGATGGGGACAAGCGTTTTCAGTGCGGCTGGTCCAAAGTCGCCTTCGTTTTTGTTCGGGTTCGAGACATGCTCGCATGCTCTCACAGCAAGAGAGTAAGAATACATATGACCTGTGTCTCTCTACACTCCTCCTACACTACTCTACAGGAAACTGCCTTGACTTACTCTCATCGATATGATCACGTCCGTTCACTCAGACCATTTACTTTCGTCTGTCCACATCAATTCTTTGCCTCGCAACGCAACGATTACCAACGAAAATAAGCGGTAACCGCTTTTGCTTCTTGCAACGCATCGAAAACCAGCGGTAACTGATTTTTCTTCTTGCAACGCTTTTTTTGTGTCCTTACACGAATCAGCTGACAAAGAACTGCACACCAACAACACTATGCACGGGCCACATTCAGCGAGGGAGAGTAAGAGTCGCTCTCTCTCTCTCACCGACTCTCAGTGATTCGAATTCACCACACAAGACTACGATAACTGTTTTTCTTCTCTTCTTTATTCTTATTATTCTTATTACAATTACTACTTATTTCTCCCTTCGGTACATACATACATTCTTTGACATATTTATTAATGGTCGACAAGATGTGAGTCTTCCTAATTATTTAATACATTATACATACATTATGAGAATTAAATCCTAAAAGCCTAGTTAAAATACACAAGGTGTTTTATTTGCCCGTCCGGCCAGCTATGCCCCTTTTCACAGCTAATTTTGTCAGTGACGCTATCAGAGCCTACAGCTAAGAAGAAGGGTGTAAGTAGAGAAAATGTTCTTATGTAAAATTAAAAATAATCTTAATAATAATTGGAAAAAGAAAGAAAGAAGTTATTAATAAAGTAAAGAAAATTAAACTAGATATGTAGAGTGGTATGTAGATAGGATAAAGAGATAGTAATGGGAAATCACTTGAAAATGTATAGCCTGTGCGGCAAGCTATGCCCCTACTCATAGCTGGGAATGGTCAGTGAGTTCCCGAAGGTATCCTGAAAGCAACGATTTTATTAGGGGTAGATAAAGTTCTTTAGAGAAAACGTGACGCAAACTATTGTAATTTTTACATAGCACGCGAAAAGGATTGCGCATAGCGTAATCTGTTGTGCACTTTGGTAAGAACAAGGGGCGATAATTCCTGGTAGGTCTAGATTGAACAGAGAATTAAAGACGCCCTAACAGAATTGAAGGATCTATATCGCCAACAATAAACTTATATAAATTTAACGCCGAGAATTGTCCTACGGTTGGTAAACGATGGAAGATTAAGAAGAAGCAGCCTGCTGGAGTGGGATGCCAACCGAAGAGAGGTAGACAGCCTCAGCATTACTCTTTGGGTCCTACCTTTTAAATAAGAACCAATCCAACGCAAAAAAGACGCAGGAAACCTACACGGTCAAGTTTAAAGAGTAATAGAACATGGGCCACAGACTCAAATGACGTCAGTTTGTATTTTCGAAAGGAAAGCATCATTTACCAAAGAAATTCTAGCAAATTGGTCGTAGTTGACCGATTCTTCACGAATCCATGTTGAACAGGGGAGACAACAGATTTGCAGAAATGCTGCAAATTCGAAGTGATTATTTTTTAAATAATTTAGGAATAGCGGACAGTTTTGCAATGGCTCGGTAATTTTGTATATCAGAGCTTCCACCTTTCTTTTGGAGAGGAATGATATAAGATTCTTTCCAAAGAGATGGAAAGACAGAAGATTCAAGGAAAAGATTAAAAAGCCTTAGCGATGGGTGAGCAAGGAAGGAACTACAATCCTTGAGTAGACAACTAGACAACTCAAGAGAGTAAGAAGATTTTAAACAATTTCTAGCAGAGTTGAGAGAGAAATGGGAAATAATAGGAGCAGGTATAGAACCAGAGGAGGTAATAGTATAAGGTTAAGAATTATTATTAGGGCAGACTAAAGAGTAGGTTGATTGGAAATGAGCAAAGGGTTTAGCCGAATCAGAGTCATTCCTAGCTTTATCCATCCCGAGAGAAAAAGAAGATGGCAAATTTGAAGATTTACAAATTGAAGATTTACAAAATTGTAAAACGGTCTTGGATTTTGGATAAATTACCTTTTGCAACGAGTTAGATAATTCTCATAGCATTGAGAATCCAGAAGAAAGAAGTTAGACTTGGCTATGGAATATTTAGACAAGTCAGTACTCGAACCAGACTAATTAAACTTTTTAAAGTATTTAGATTTAATAGTTTTTAGGTTCGAAAATCTGGGAGTGAACCAGAGTGGCTTTGAATAAGCAGTTGAATTGGGAATACACATATGTTAGAGGGAGTTTAGGGTTTTAAAAAAAAATTAATATCAGTATTCATATTAACCGAGTCATATACAGAAGACCAATCGGTTGCATGAATGCGTTGATAAAGCAAGGAATAGTTTCCTTTGCGAAAGCAACTGTGGGGCTTATTGGTCGTTGATGAATACGAAATGAGAGGATTGGAATTGAACATTGCAACCTCTAGAGTAGGACGATATACATCCTCAGGCAGAAATAAAGGAGGGGACCTGGACTCATTATCAATGTTTTATTCAAATGATTATAAATTGAATTGATTTGAAACAACGAAAGGTCTACCATGCAATTGTAAAGTAGCTACTGGCCGGGGTACAACTCTCAGTCTTACCAGGACCAGCAAGTTACAAGATATTTGTTAATTTGCTGGTGGGTTTAGGGAGGGAGGGAGGGGGGGGGGGGAGGGGCAAGTGCTTCGAACAAATAGTTCATCCTACTACTTTTACAGGGTAGGGCATGAAGTACACACACAGAGCCGGATTGTTTACGCAAACGACGGGCCGGGCCTCGAACCACACACTACCAGACAGCAGCTTCAAACCACCTAATACCGGGCAATAGCCTCACACCACATACACTACCGGGCAATAGCCTCGGACCGTTTACAATACCGGGCAATTGCTTCGCATCACACACTACCGGGCAGTAGCCTCGCACCACATTCACTGCACTTTAGGTTGGGAAACAGGGTTATGTTGAACACCGGCTAGCTCCGGTGTTCGAGGTTAGGATTTACAAGAAATGAAAAAATAACTAACCGACTTTCTTTACTAACTTCATTTTTATTCACATTCCTTCTTTCTTATTTATTAGGCGCTACACTACTCTATATCCCTAAGCTTAGGCCCTGCCGCACTGTTCGGAGCCCTAGCGCTCCGCTGCACACTCTAAGTCTCTTTTCTTTCTCTTCCTAAACACGCGAGTACTCACCCTGACGTTCGATCACAAAGTGCCGGCTCGCTCGCTAGCGAGCCTCGGGGCTTTCGGTCTTCGCCGCCGAATTGAATCTGCGCTCTCGAAGACGGTGTTGAGCAACCGATCGGAAACGAACGGTTGCTGCGGCGGCCGGCGGTTAAATTCAAGATTAATTCGAACTGGGCTCCTTGCCCTTAACTGACAATACGTCGGCACCTTGCCTTAATTATTCTTATTACTAATACAATTCTTATAAACCATACAATGCTTATATCCCATATCTATAATTATGACCCCCCTCACTTCGACGACGATACCGTCGCTCTGGGGTCCATCTGTTAACTCGACTTATTCTTTAACATATCCATTACTTAGTTGTAAGTACCCTAACCTCACAGTGCGGCTCACATTCTACATTCTGACTACGTTACTAGTGTTAGTCGAATCTAAATTTAGTACTGGGGTAACGTTAGGCGACGGGTGTCGCTCTCGCTCTTCGCCTGCTCGCGGGCATCCATAGGTGGAATGGCTTCATCTGCGAGATATTGGCCACCCTGTTCTTTCGTTCGCCTGGCTTCACTGGGCGCACGATGTTGGGGGATATGAACTTGATGATCCGATAGGGGTCGTCAAATTTGGGTGCCAAAGGCGAAGCCCTCAGACGCGTTAGACAGCTGGTGTTGCCGTAACAAGACCATCGAATCCAATGAAGGTCGCCACTCTAGACTCCGCAAGTTGTAGTGTCTGCCCTTGTCCTATAATGCGCGCTGGAGATTGCTGTGGGCGATATAAAAGATTTCTCTTAACTTATCCGCCTTCGTCCTAGGGTCGAACGCACTAGTTGCGGACCCCGGAGTCACCTGATCGTACAGAGCGGCGGGCAACCTACCCTGCATCAGGAAAGCGGGACTGAATCCTGTCGAGTCCGCCACGCTTCTGTTAACCGCCAGCGATATCTCCGGCAAGAGCTCGTCCCACGGACTCTGATTGCCCCCGATAAACTGCGTTATCATGCGGTATACTGGACCTCTACACCCAGGGACTCTACAAAAGCCTTGAGGCTACCGCTTGTAAACTGTTCCCTGTTGTCGCACACGAACTTCTTACGTACCCCGAACCTACTCAAAATCCTTTTTCGTAACGCTGTCTGCAAGTGCGCCGCCGTGGCCCTCTTGTGTGGTACCAGTTCCACCCACTTCGAGAAAGCATCGTGGAACACCAGTAGTATTGTGTTGCCATGTCTCGACCGTGGTCCGACGAAATCCGCGCATGTCTCGTCAGCATGCGACTGGCCAGTTTGAGTTGCTCGCTCTTGAACTTCTGGCAAACTTCGCAGCACATCACCTACTTGGCGGCGTTGCGGAACACACACGGCCAGTAGTATCTCTGGACATTCCCGCATCCTGATGGGTGAGACCTTCTTTCGGCTCTTCTCTTGTCCCAGGCCGCGCGACCGGTGCCGTCACCGTCTCTAGGACCAGCTCTGCCTTGCCACAGCGTATTGTAGTGCCCATTGCACCCAAGAAATCCATCCCCAGGATGACGTGGTCTAGCATCGAGGGCATGACGAGCATCAACATATTGATCACCTTCCCCGCTAGGACGACGTCTAACCACAATGCCTTCCCTACTTCGATCGTGGACCCATCTGCCAGACGAATGCGCGCCTGTACGTCCTCCGCTCTTCCCCGAATCGCCCATGTCCCCATGGAACATTCCCTGGCAAAGTGCCTCTCCTGTGCGCACCTACGACATGCTCACCGCGGATCATACCCGGTTCCGGCCTCTTGGCTCATCATCTGATGGGCAACTTTCGCAGGGGCCGTTGCTAGCGGGGCAGAGACCCGTCTATCCACAACGGTCGCTCCAGATCCGATGGGAGTAAAAAGGAATGGCTTGAGGTGTCCCCCCGGGGGCTCTACCGTCCTCGCCCACTCTGTGCTACTCGAACTCATGACCACCTGACTCCCTGACCTGCTTCCCGAGTATTCCGTCCTCTGCTTCATAGCCGTCTCATACTCCACAGCCAGCTGAGTCAGCTGGGACAAGGTGGAGAAATCTCGCCGTCGCACGTAAAGCCTGCATTCGGGGGTGGCATTCTCGTATATCCGGTGCAACTCCTGTGCAGGCACATATCTGGCATGATGCATCAAAGCCCTCAACTCTATTACGTACTCCTTAAATTCCTCCCCCACGCGTTGCCGGCGGGGCCGGATTTCGTCATCAAGCGTTTCGAAATAGCGCGGCGGCAGGAAGAACTCCTAGAAACACTGACCACGGCACATCCCTTAGCCCACTACTCAAGAACCAACAAGCGGCCGTGTCGCAGAACACCTCACTCATTGCCCGAGGCAATCGATCAAGGGCAATACCATACGTAATGGCGCGCTCCTCTAGGTCCTTTAGGAACCCAAGGGGGTCAGAGCGGCCATCATATCTCATACCCCACTTCCGGACTTGTTCCGGCAAGTTTGCGAAAGACCTTACTTCCGACTGGGAATATGGCCTGGGATTGTAGGGAACACTACCCGGTTCGGCAGGGGTCCGCTCTACCTCTAAGTTGATTGCTGTTGCTCGGCAGGCTTCATCTCTCCTGAAATCATGAGCCTCCCAATCCGTCACGGGTGTAGCGTGACGGTTAAGCTAGGGGTGGGCATCTGCGGACGCCGTCCACCCACGTCGAATAGGATGCCCCGGATGGCGGCTCTAACGTTTTGGCGTATTGAGACTCTATGGCCGCCATCCTGCACGAAAGTGGATTGCCGCTTACGCAACTCCTCCACGCAACTCCTTCCTTTTCCAGCCCGAACTCATGGGCGATCGCTACCAGTTCCTCCTTGCGCCGCTGGTGGATCCAGCGCACGCCTACCCCCGGACTTTGGGACTCACCTGACTCCATTTTGAGTTCTTATCACTCACTCTAGGTTCCCGCTTCGAATTCTCTCTTTTGTGGACTCTAGCTCGGTTTTGTGTTGGTAGGTGGGCAACTTCTCGTTCCGTAGGTTTATTTATCTCACTTATATCATATCCGCATATATTCATATTTACTTATTTCATTTATTTACTTAATCTAAGTTTTCTTTGTACTTTTATGTTTTGCTTTTATTTTTCACAAAACTTTAAAAAAAAACAACAACAAAATCTAATAATAAACGTAACGCACAAAATGATCTTTTAATTATTGACCATCCAAAATAACCAAAACAAATAGTACACTTGGTGTACGGTTAAGTGCTTCAAACCACAACCATTTAACTTCCTATGCACTTTTACAGGGCTTAGGGAGCAGAAGCTGCATACCGCACGGCCGGGCTCATTGCTCTCACGCAGAGCGTGCGGGCTAGGCCTCGACTCATACATACACGAGCCGAGTTGAATTCGTCTCACTGTACGGTCGCTGTCTCGACGCCTCACACGGCACAGCGACAGCCGAGGTTGACTGCGCCGCGCAAAAGCGCATAAGACTAAGTAAGCATAATCACAACGGAACTAGTCAGGCTTTCTTTACTCAACTTTGCACACATTTTTATTGCCTATTTCCCTGTTTATTATTTATTAGGCGCTACCATACTTGGTTCCCTAATCTAAGGCCCTGCCGCACTGTTCGGAGCCCTAGCACTCCGGTGCACACTCTAAGTATATTTTCTTTCTCTTCCTTGATATAGCGTATACTCGACGTGACTCTCGGACACAAAGTGCCGGCAAGCCGCAATCTATCGCAACTTCGCCTCGGAGCTTTCGCTCTTTACCGCCGAATTGAAGTTGCGCTCTCGAAGACGGTGTTGAGCAACCGATCGGTAAATTCAAACTTAATTGAACTGGGCTCCTGACTTCATTACGTCGGCATTCTGACAATTTAGATCGTCCTCGATCTTGTTTTAGTTTATGAAATATGACCCCTTAATCGAATCGGTCATTAGGGAGCACCTTTTTAATACAATATGGACCTTTATATTTAGCAATAAATTTCTTGTTTGTGCCAATGGGGGTATCGATGTTTCTCATGACTACAAAATCTCCTGCAGAGAATTTTATATGATTTCTATGATTTATCTCGAAAAAAACAGCACATTTTCGTTGAATATTTTCTATGCTGTCGGAAGCCTCCTTGCGAATACTTATTAAATCAGGACTATCATGAATTTGGTTGTCATCTAAATATTCAGTCAATGTGTCTACTTCACTGCCTCTTTGCTGAACTCCGAACAATAAGACTGAAGGCATATGTCCTGTTCCAGAATGAATTATTTATAGCATATTCAGCTTTGCTCAATAATTTACAACAATCAGAATGTTGAGTTGGCTCAGTTATTCTTGCCAACATAGATTTTAAGGTGCTGTTTACTCGTTGGTTACTTGACCATTTGCTTGGGGCGATGCTGTGGCTATCTTAACATGCTCTATGTTGTTTTTCAATAACCAGTCACTAAATTCCAAAGATGTAAAACAAGAGCCCCTATCACTAATGATTCGGCGGGGTCGACTGTAGTTTTCAAAATATTTTTCTAGACATGCGCAAACTTCTTTTGTGCTAGTAGTATTTGCTGAGAATAATTTTACAAATTTAGTGAACCCATCGATGACTACTAAGATGTGTTTTTTTTAGAAATAACGAACGGAAGTGGTCTAAGATGATCAATGTGCAATGTATAAAATGGTACTGGGTGTTTGGGTATACTGTGCAATGTTCTATTATTTGCATGCGAGGGAGTATACACTTTAAGCAATTTTGTATAAAAGATTGAACTTTGGGAGTCTAATTTGGGAACCAATAATGTTTCTTAATTTCATTTACACACTTGTCTGTTCCGAGGTGAATGTTCCATTTCCTCTGGAACATACAATAATTCTATATTATTTTCTAAACGCCTATAGACAATGCCATCCTCTAATGTGAAGTTCTTAATAGGACCATTTTCCAATTTATCTTTTAATTCCATTATTTTTTTATCTCTATTTTGACTAATTTGAAGCTGAAAGTTAATAGCATCACTATTTATCACTGCAATACTTGATTTCTATGTTTATACTTTTCTATTGCTACTTGCGGTTCATATTTAAGCTCTTCACTTAATAATGTATATCTGCTTAAAGCATCAACATGTGTCATATATTTGCCACTACGATGTTCTATAGTATAATTATAATTTTCAAGTTGTAAAGCCCATCTAGCAATTCTAGCATTAACACTCTTACGATTCAAAGTCAACGTCAATGAGTTACAATCAGTGATTATCTTAAGCGGAATTCCTTCTAAATAAATCCTAAACTTGTTCAACGAATAAATAATAGCTAGAGTTTCAAGTTCAAAACTATGATATTTCTTTTCAGCTGCTGTTGTGGCTTGCGAAAAGTATGATATTGGATGAAACTTGTTGTCAGACTGTTTTTGAAATAAAACTCCTCCAAATCCTTCTGCACTCGCATCGCAATGTAATTCTGTTTCCTTATTCCGGTTGTACATGGCTAATATTGGGGCAGAAACTAGTCTTTCCCGTAAAAATTTAAAAATAGCACGAGATTTTTCATTAGTTTCATATTTGGCATCTAATTTGACTAATTCATTAAAAGGCTTTACTATTTTTGAATAGCTAGGTATAAAGCATCTAAAATAAGAAAATAAACCTAAACATTTCTGCATTTCGATAGAATTTTTCGGAATCGGTTCTTAATTGCGGTAATATGTTCATTATTTTTTTGTCTTCTGAGTAGCCTTAAAATGCAATACACGCAAATCAAAAAAAACATTTACTTAATTTTATTTCCAACCTATATATTCTGCTAAAAGACTAAGCACTCTACTGTGCGTTTCTAAATGTTCTTCAATTGTTTCTGTTCCTATAGCAAATTCATCTATATTTACAATAACATTCCCTTCACGAATTAATGGTTTTAAGACAAAGTTTATAAATCTTTGAAACATGGCTGGTGCATTCCGAATTCCGAATGGCACCTTGACATATTCGTACTGGCCACACGGAGTAACAAAAGCGGTATACTGTATCGAATTGTCAGCCATTTTAACCTGATGAAATCCAGATTTAAAGTCCAAAAGTGAAAAGTATTGTTTGCCATCCATATTTTCCAAACAATCATTAATAAGCGGTAGGGGATATCCATCTCTAATTGTTAATTTATTAAGCTGCCTATAGTCTACGCACATTCGCTTTTCACCGGTATTTTTCTTTACAAGAACTATTGCAGATGTATAAGGAGATTCACTTGGTCTAATCTGTCCTTCTTCTACTATTTTATCAACTTCTTTCTTCGGTGTAGAATAAATTGATCCTTCAGACTGCAGTTTAATAATCATTTCATAATTATGCTTAATAGGTGCAATATTTTCTAAATCCAAATAATTATCATTGATCAATTTTAAAATTCTATTTCGATAGTCTGCGCTTTGTTCCGGATCAATATTATAGGTTTCTTCTCTCTCAATACTTAAGATATTTCTATAAATATTTTATATTTTCTACAGATCATGGTTACTCTAACTAAAGTTATCTATTCTTACTAATTCTACAGCGTCGCTGGCAGTATTCAATCTCTTTTTACTAATTCATAATATCTCGGGATCGCTGTCACTATTCAATCTGTTTTCACTAATTTTATCTAAATCGGAAGGATCACTGTCACTTTTCAATCTATTTTCACTAATTCTTACTATTTCGAAAGGATCGCTGTCACTATTCAATCTGTTTTCCCTAATTTTATCTAAATCAGAAGGATCACTGTCACTATTCAATCTATATTCACTAATGATCGATGCAATCACAACACTTGGCAATGCTTTACAAAATATACAACGACAATTTTGCTTACATCATTTTATATTGTTCTTTCAATTTTTCGTACAAAAGCTAATTTAATTTTATATGTTTCCAGAAATGTTCTTCCCAATAGCACATCTGTTGATAAGTAGTTATCTGGGAAAACGTAAAACAATAAATGTTCAGTAATTTAATCAAACTTCACGTAAAGATCAATTTTTCCAAATGTTAATAATAGATATCCATTAATACCACGAAATTCACTTGGGTATAAGGTTTTTGCAATACTATTCTTATTGGGCACAGTAGAGCGTCGAATGAGGTTAATGGAACTTCCGGTGTCAAATATTGCGGAAAGAATTTTTAAGTTAGACTTATCCGATTTTTCAGTGAAAAAATATACTAATATACTATACTTATATATCTTATTTATTATTGGTACAACTAGATGATCGTCATCACTCATCTGTGGGTTGCTGGATACATCTACAAGTTTCGATGCTTTTACTTCTTGCTGCTTACAGTCTTTAATCATGTGCTGAAGTGATCCACAACGGAAGCATGAGCCCTTTGCGCGTATGGGCTCAGTAAATGAAGAAGCATAGTGACCAAAACCTGAACAAATGTAGCACCTTACCTCGTGTCTGCCACTAACAGTGGATAATGATTGAGTGGTCAGCACAGCTTGTCTGGTCAGGGGAAGGAGAGTTTTGTTGCGCAGCTCAAAATACCTAAGCGACAGGTCCTTGAGGTCCTTAATCTTCTGGGCAGAATACAATATAGCAATACTAGGTGAATTGTCCTGCATACCATCATCTTCAAAGTTTGTTTCTAGACAATAATAGCACGTGATACGATTTCCTGCATCTGAAGAAGCTTGCGTGGCGAATGCACTATTGACTTCAATAATGAATATGATTTCTGCCACTGACTGTTGATGTCCGAATGTCCTCAGAAAATTGCATTTAAGATCGCGGCATAGTTTGCCGACTGATCAACGCGTATAAACAAATCTCCTTCTGAATCAGGCTTCATCAACAAACGTCACGACGCAGCTTAAAGGCATCACTACCGTTTACTGCATCACATGCACGCTCGAAGTCCTGAATCCACTTAGGCGTAATCGTACGTCTCCGATTTAGAAAACGGAATAGTGCTGCATAGAATATCTCTGACGTCGTTTCTATCATCTTTTTCTTCTTAGCTACTCTAATGGCGTCATCCAGTTCACCTTCTTCTGTTAGTGTCTGCGTACAAAATTTTTCCATTTTTGAATTTTTTGATCTGCACCCTCAACGTCCGAAACCTGCTCAAATTGATCCAAATCAATGTTGTTCTCAGCAGCAATCATTGCTAACTGTCTTTTTGTTGCATTAGCAGGGAAACTAATGTGATTGCGATTCAGTAGTGCAACGATGTCTGTTGTTTTCATCTTCTGCAATGAATTTCATCAGACAATTTCTTACTGACTTCAAAGAAAATGGCGCTTGTCGCTGTGTGTGTGCGCGTCGCTTTTCTCTTTTCTTTTGCAACTTCAGGACGGTCGTATGGAAGGATAAAAATATTGTAGGTCGTTGTTGGATTACTTATCCCACTTCTGAAGTTTTTGCGATGCCACCATATGCTTTATTTATACTTTTATTGACAATATTTTATAAAGTCGTCTTATAGCTTCAAACGCCTAATCTCAAGTGTCGATCACTTGCTTATCGGTATCGTAAGTAATAACTATCGTAAGCAATTACTATAGAACTATTAAATTCAGTTATAATTAAATAATATCCTAAACATACAACAATACTTAATACTACCATACATGTTACACACTAAAATGTCATATGTGGACAAACATAGTTCACTTAAAGTGTGAATTTTTTAATGGATAATGGATAATGGTCAATTCCTTTGGGTGTCGTCCTCGCTGGCGAGATTGTAGGTATTCGGAGGCAGTCCAGTTGCAGAGTCTCCGAAGATTTAGTCCTCTAGGTTCTTCCAATTACAGAGTGCTGGAGTCTAAATTTGTAGGTTGATGTTTTCCAAATGCTGGCCTTATGGCGCAGCAATAAAACAGTATGTATGTATGTATGCCCACAAATTCAATTTTTGTCAAAAGTCGGTGGCATTTCTTCCCTTTTGAGGGGACGAGCAATATGAAATAATGGAAGGGTTTGCCAAGTCGAATCGAAATTCTTTCATTTTAGTTCGTTCTTGTTCGAAAGGGTACCTAACGTTGGCATGTGTGCATTTAAAAGTTTTTGGACTTGCTATTCACGCATACTTGCGTATTTTGTATATAAATAGAATCATTTATGCGCATGTGTGCCTGTTGGTCCCTGCCTGCCTGTCCGATGCAAATTTGACAATATTTTGGGATTTCTGAATTTCGAGCTCTGCGCACACACACAGACACAAATGTGTGTGAATGGGCAGATCATGGGCGCAAAAGAAAATATCATTTTTGGCACGCGTCTGTCGCGCGCCCTTCTTTTTTATGATTTTGCGTTTAAATTGATGAATGAATGTTGACCCCATTTGCACACACAAACATTTAAACGGTACCTAGACATAAAGAGAGCATTGAGAGCACTGAGAGTAAGTGCGAGCGAGATAAAAATAAACAGCGATGCCGTTCTATCGCACAAATCATATGGAAGAGAGTAAGCCAAAGCAGTTTCCTGTAGTGGGAGCGAGATAAGAATCAGCGATGCCGTTCTATCGCACAAATCATATGGAAGAGAGTAAGCCAAAGGAGTTTCCTGTAGTGTGAGCGATCAAAAGATGTCATATGTATATCTTACTCGCTCGTTGGAGCAGATGCATATTTTTTAAAGTGACCAACAAGTTTCTACTGTTTGTCCCATCTATGTATATGTGTTTTGGTTAGTGGTTATAATTAAATAATATCCTAAACACACAACAATACTTAATACTACCATACATGTTACAGCTCGGCCATTCTGACAATTTAGATCGTCCTCGATCTTGTCTTAGTTTATGAAATATGACCCCTTAACAGTAAATATTTAAATATCACAAATATATAGGTTATAGGTAGATTTAAATGTTTACTTAATATTAGTCAGAATTAGAGTAATTTTGGCACTGATCACGCCAATCTGCCCATTTTCTAAGACGACATGCCTCTACAATGCCCTCATATGGTAATTGCGTAATTAGACAATTTTCTATATCTTCTAAAACGTATCGGTCATTAGGGAGCACCTTTTTAATACAATATGGACCTTTGTATTTAGCAATAAATTTATTGTTTGTGGCAATGATGGTATCAATTTTTCTTATGACTACAAAATTGGTACAACACGCCAATCTGCCCATTTTCTAAGACGACATGCCTCTACAATGCCCTCATATGTAATTGCGTAATTTGACAATTTTCTATATCTTCTAAAACGTATCGGTCATTAGGGAGCACCTTTTTAATACAATATGGACCTTTGTATTTAGCAATAAATTTATTGTTTGTGGCAATGATGGTATCAATTTTTCTTATGACTACAAAATCTCTTGCAGAGAATTTTATATGATTTTTCTCAAAATAAGCTGCACATTTTCGATGAATATTTTCTATTTTGTCGGAAGCCTCCTTGCGAATACTTATTAAATCAGGACTTTCGTGAATTTGGTTGTCATCTAAATATTCAGTAAATGTGTCTACTTCACTGCCTCTCTGCTGAACTCAGAACAATAAGACTGAAGGCATATTTCCTGTTCCAGATTGAATATAATTATTTATAGCACATTCAGCTTTGCTCAATAATTTACACCAATCAGAATGTTGAGTTGGCTCAGTTATTTTTGCTAACATAGATTTTAAGGTTCTATTTACCACGAAATTCTCTTGGGTATAAGGTTTTTGCAATACTATTCTTATTGGGCACAGTAGAGCGTCGAATGAGGTTAATGGAAGTTCCGGTGTCAAATATTGCGGAAAGAATTTTTAAGTTAGACTTATCCGATTTTTCAGGGAAAATTTATACTCCTACCTTATTTATTATCGGTACAACTAGATGATCGTCATCACTCATCTGTGGGTTGCTGGTTACATCTACAAGTTTCGATGCTTTTACTTCTTGCTGCTTACAGTCTTTAATCATGTGCTGAAGGGATCCACAACGGAAGCATGAGCCCTTTGCGCGTATGGGCTCAGTAAATGAAGAAGCATAGTGACCAAAACCTGAACAAATGTAGCACCTTACCTCGTGTCTGCCACTAACAGTGGATAATGATTGAGTGGTCAGCACAGCTTGTCTGGTCAGGGGAAGGAGAGTTTTGTTGCGCAGCTCAAAATACCTAAGCGACAGGTCCTTGAGGTCCTTAATCTTCTGGGCAGAATACAATATAGCAATACTAGGTGAATTGTCCTGCATACCATCATCTTCAAAGTTTGTTTCTAGACAATAATAGCACGTGATACGATTTCCTGCATCTGAAGAAGCTTCGTGGCGAATGCACTATTGACTTCAATAATGATATGATTTCTGCCACTCACTGTTGATGTCCGAATGTCCTCAGAAAATTGCATTTAAGATCGCGGCATAGGTTGCCGACTGATCAACGCGTATAAACAAATCTCCTTCTGAATCAGGCTTCATCAACAACAAACGGCATCACTACCGTTTACGGCATCACATGCACGCTCGAAGTCCTGAATCCACTTAGGCGCAATCTCTGACGTCGTTTCTATCATCTTTTTCTTCTTAGCTACTCTAATGACGTCATCCAGTTCACCTTCTTCTGTTAGTGTCTGCGTACAAAATTTTTCCATTTTTGAATTTTTTGATCTGCACCCTCAACGTCTGACACCTGCTCAAATTGATCCAAATCAATGTTGTTCTCAGCAGCATCATTGCTAACTGTCTTTTTGTTGCATTAGCAGGGAAACTAATGTGATTGCGATTCAGTAGTGCAACGATGTCTGTTGTTTTCATCTTCTGCAATGAATTTCATCAGACAATTTCTTACTGAGTTCAAAGAAAATGGCGCTTGTCGCTGTGTGTGTGCGCGTCGCTTTTCTCTTTTCTTTTGCAACTTCAGGACGGTCGTATGGAAGGAAAAAAATATTGTAGGTCGTTGTTGGATTACTTATCCCACTTCTGAAGTTTTTGCGATGCCACAATATGCTTTATTTATACTTTTATTGACAATATTTTATAAAGTCGTCTTATAGCTTCATACGCCTAATCTCAAGTGTCGATCACTTGCTTATCGGTATCGTAAGTAATAACTATCGTAAGCAATTACTATAGAACTATTAAATTCAGTTATAATTAAATAATATCCTAAACATACAACAATACTTAATACTACCATACATGTTACACACTAAAATGTCATATGTGGACAAACATAGTTCACTTAAAGTGTGAATTTTTTAATGGATAAATTATGCAAATTCCTGCGAGCGTCGTCAATTCCTTTGGGTGTCGTCGTCGCTGGCGAGATTGTAGGTATTCGGAGGCAGTCCAGTTGCAGAGTCTCCGAAGATTTAGTCCTCTAGGTTCTTCCAATTACAGAGTGCTGGAGTCTAAATTTGTAGGTTGAAGTTTTCCAAATGCTGGCCTTATGGCGCAGCAATAAAACAGTATGTATGTATGTATGCCCACAAATTCAATTTTTGTCAAAAGTCGGTGGCATTTCTTCCCTTTTGAGGGGACGAGCAATATGAAATAATGGAAGGGTTTGCCAAGTCGAATCGAAATTCTTTCATTTTAGTTCGTTCTTGTTCGAAAGGGTACCTAACGTTGGCATGTGTGCATTTAAAAGTTTTTGGACTTGCTATTCACGCATACTTGCGTATTTTGTATATAAATAGAATCATTTATGCGCATGTGTGCCTGTTGGTCCCTGCCTGCCTGTCCGATGCAAATTTGACAATATTTTGGGATTTCTGAATTTCGAGCTCTGCGCACACACACAGACACAAATGTGTGTGAATGGGCAGATCATGGGCGCAAAAGAAAATATCATTTTTGGCACGCGTCTGTCGCGCGCCCTTCTTTTTTATGATTTTGCGTTTAAATTGATGAATGAATGTTGACCCCATTTGCACACACAAACATTTAAACGGTACCTAGACATAAAGAGAGCATTGAGAGCACTGAGAGTAAGTGCGAGCGAGATAAAAATAAACAGCGATGCCGTTCTATCGCACAAATCATATGGAAGAGAGTAAGCCAAAGCAGTTTCCTGTAGTGGGAGCGAGATAAGAATCAGCGATGCCGTTCTATCGCACAAATCATATGGAAGAGAGTAAGCCAAAGGAATTTCCTGTAGTGTGAGCGATCAAAAGATGTCATATGTATATCTTACTCGCTCGTTGGAGTTTCTACTGTTTGTCCCATCTATGTATATGTGTTTTGGTTAGTGGTTATAATTAAATAATATCCTAAACATACAACAATACTTAATACTACCATACATGTTACAGCTCGGCCATTCTGACAATTTAGATCGTCCTCGATCTTGTCTTAGTTTATGAAATATGACCCCTTAACAGTAAATATTTAAGTATCACAAATATATAGGTTATAGGTAGATTTAAATGTTTACTTAATATTAGTCAGAATTAGAGTAATTTTCGCACTGATCACGCCAATCTGCCCATTTTCTAAGACGACATGCCTCTACAATGCCCTCATATGGTAATTGCGTAATTAGACAATTTTCTATATCTTCTAAAACGTATCGGTCATTAGGGAGCACCTTTTTAATACAATATGGACCTTTGTATTTAGCAATAAATTTATTGTTTGTGGCAATGATGGTATCAATTTTTCTTATGACTACAAAATTGGTACAACACGCCAATCTGCCCATTTTCTAAGACGACATGCCTCTACAATGCCCTCATATGGTAATTGCGTAATTTGACAATTTTCTATATCTTCTAAAACGTATCGGTCATTAGGGAGCACCTTTTTAATACAATATGGACCTTTGTATTTAGCAATAAATTTATTGTTTGTGGCAATGATGGTATCAATTTTTCTTATGACTACAAAATCTCTTGCAGAGAATTTTATATGATTTTTCTCAAAATAAGCTGCACATTTTCGATGAATATTTTCTATTTTGTCGGAAGCCTCCTTGCGAATACTTATTAAATCAGGACTTTCGTGAATTTGGTTGTCATCTAAATATTCAGTAAATGTGTCTACTTCACTGCCTCTCTGCTGAACTCAGAACAATAAGACTGAAGGCATATTTCCTGTTCCAGATTGAATATAATTATTTATAGCACATTCAGCTTTGCTCAATAATTTACACCAATCAGAATGTTGAGTTGGCTCAGTTATTTTTGCTAACATAGATTTTAAGGTTCTATTTACCACGAAATTCACTTGGGTATCAGGTTTTTGCAATACTATTCTTATTGGGCACAGTAGAGCGTCGAATGAGGTTAATGGAACTTCCGGTGTCAAATATTGCGGAAAGAATTTTTAAGTTAGACTTATCCGATTTTTCAGTGAAAAAATATACTCCTACCTTATTTATTATCGGTACAACTAGATGATCGTCATCACTCATCTGTGGGTTGCTGGTTACATCTACAAGTTTCGATGCTTTTACTTCTTGCTGCTTACAGTCTTTAATCATGTGCTGAAGGGATCCACAACGGAAGCATGAGCCCTTTGCGCGTATGGGCTCAGTAAATGAAGAAGCATAGTGACCAAAACCTGAACAAATGTAGCACCTTACCTCGTGTCTGCCACTAACAGTGGATAATGATTGAGCGGTCAGCACAGCTTGTCTGGTCAGGGGAAGGAGAGTTTTGTTGCGCAGCTCAAAATACCTAAGCGACAGGTCCTTGAGGTCCTTAATCTTCTGGGCAGAATACAATATAGCAATACTAGGTGAATTGTCCTGCATACCATCATCTTCAAAGTTTGTTTCTAGACAATAATAGCACGTGATACGATTTCCTGCATCTGAAGAAGCTTGGGTTGCTGGTTACATCTACAAGTTTCGATGCTTTTACTTCTTGCTGCTTACAGTCTTTAATCATGTGCTGAAGGGATCCACAACGGAAGCATGAGCCCTTTGCGCGTATGGGCTCAGTAAATGAAGAAGCATAGTGACCAAAACCTGAACAAATGTAGCACCTTACCTCGTGTCTGCCACTAACAGTGGATAATGATTGAGCGGTCAGCACAGCTTGTCTGGTCAGGGGAAGGAGAGTTTTGTTGCGCAGCTCAAAATACCTAAGCGACAGGTCCTTGAGGTCCTTAATCTTCTGGGCAGAATACAATATAGCAATACTAGGTGAATTGTCCTGCATACCATCATCTTCAATGTTTGTTTCTAGACAATAATAGCACGTGATACGATTTCCTGCATCGTGGCGAATGCACTATTGACTTCAATAATGATATGATTTCTGCCACTGACTGTTGATGTCCGAATGTCCTCAGAAAATTGCATTTAAGATCGCGGCATAGGTTGCCGACTGATCAACGCGTATAAACAAATCTCCTTCTGAATCAGGCTTCATCAACAACAAACGGCATCACTACCGTTTACTGCATCACATGCACGCTCGAAGTCCTGAATCCACTTAGGCGCAATCGTACGTCTCCGATTTAGAAAACGGAATAGTGCTGCATAGAATATCTCTGACGTCGTTTCTAGAATTGTTGTCCGAAATATTTAAATTTTCTGTTAATTCTGCCAACATCTTTTTCTTCGTAGCTACTCTAATGGCGTCATGCAACTCATCTTCTTCTGTTAGTGTCTACGTACAAAATTTTTCCAGTTTTGAATTTTTTGATCTGCACCGTCAACGTCTGACACCTGCTCAAATTGATCCAAATCAATGTTGTTCTCAGCAGCATCATTGCTAACT
The DNA here is from genome assembly GCF_035044405.1 of Drosophila montana. Lineage (NCBI taxonomy): Eukaryota > Metazoa > Arthropoda > Insecta > Diptera > Drosophilidae > Drosophila > Drosophila montana. Next base: position 90,137 of record NW_026997866.1, read on the forward strand.
GTCTTTTTGTTGCATTAGCAGGGAAACTAATGTGATTGCGATTCAGTAGTGCAACGATGTCTGTTTTTTTCATCTTCTGCAGTGAATTTCATCAAACAATTTCTTACTGAGTTCAAAGAAAATGGCGCTTGTCGCTGTATGTGTGCGCGTTGCTTTTCTCTTTTCTTTTGCAACTTCAGGACGGTCGTAAGGAAGGAAAAAAATATTGTAGGTCGTTGTGGGATTACTTATCCCACTTCTGAAGTTTTTGCGATGCCACAATATGTTTTATTTATACTTTTATTTACAATATTTTATAAAGTCGTCTGTTAGCTTCACACGCCTAATCTCAAGTGTCGATCACTTGTTTATCGGTATCGTAAGTAATAACTATCGTAAGCAATTACTATAGAACTATTAAATTCAGTTATAATTAAATAATATCCTAAACATACAACAATACTTAATACTACCATACATGTTACACACTAAAATGTCATATGTGGACAAACATAGTTCACTTAATGTGTTAATTTTTGAATGGATAAATTATGCAAATTCATGCGAGCGTCGTCAATTCTTTTGGGTGTCGTCGTCGCTGGCGAGATTGTAGGTATTCGGAGGCAGTCCAGTTGCATAGTCTCCGAAGATTTAGTCCTCTAGGTTCTTCCAATTACAGAGTGCTGGAGTCTAAATTTGTAGGTTGAAGTTTTCCAAATGCTGGCCTTATGGCGCAGCAATAAAACAGTATGATGTAAAATACGGCAATGCCGGAGTAATGTGCGCTTGTTGAAAGTGTGAACAAAACTGAATCTTAAGAACCAGAAGCCACAGCGGCTGGTGCATAAAATAATTATATGTAGCTTTTGCAACAGTCCGCAAGCCGACTAAGCATAAGCGATAACGCTGCTCTTGCGACACAAGCAAGGGCTCAGGTTACCGACTCTGACCCATTTCGATCAGAGTACTGGCCACCAAGAATCCGCTGTGTCAGCATCATGCGCGCAACTGTTGGCCAATGTTCTGGTTGACAACAAAGTGTCAAACTGCTGCGCGCGAGTGCACTCGTTAACTAACCCCCTCTTGAAACATGGGCGTACTCGTCCATCTTAAAGCTCTTGACCTTCTGAATCACCTTCGAAGCTAGCTTTCTCCTTAATCGTTGCACTAAGAAGATGAGGGCACTGAACAAAAGGCTGAGTTCAAGCCCCACAGCGCACCATGTCTTGGGCGATCCCACGGCGTCCATCCATTTCAAAATTCATCCTGCGCAGGAGAGGCAAACTAAGGATCGGCTCGTAGCTTATGATGTTGAGTAAAGATGAAGCCGCAATAAAAAAAGTGCGACAGTGTGCCATCCCACCGGAATGTAGGCCGTGTGCGCAAGTGCAGTGATGAGACAATTTGCAGATTGATGCGTAGGTGGTTGCATCACAGTTGGTGGCTGCCAGAATTTCGCTGTTGCACTCGGCTGCGATGTCGTCCTGTAGCTGAAGTATTTTGTGTCCATGTGACACAGCCCTTATGGTAACTTTTCTACAGACCGACTTAATTTTTGGACAATTAATTATAAAATGAACCATGCTTTTTGATTGGAGGACCTTTATAGAAGAGGCCTCCAATAGGCTAACTATGGGAATCTCTGTGTGGTGCTCAGATATTACGGCTTCTAAGTCATGATCTGGGATCGTAGGATTTATAATGCTGGACTTCGCAAGTGTAATAGTAAGCATCAGGCTCTGAATCTCAGTTATCAGCATTTTGTTTCTTGCTAACGGCGCTTCATAGAAATGTGGAGTGTATAACAACTTGCTATATTTTGCCTTTATTATTTTGTTTAAGGTTTCCGTAAGCAGATTTATTTGCTTCTGGGTTTCCATATTTGTTACCACCTGTATATTATTTAACTCGATCAACTTTGATTCCGTCATCCTAATCAAATTTAAATCTGCAGCATCTGGTGTGCCGGCTACAACGTTGAGTGCCGTGCCCAGAAAATTTAAACTCCTTGCGATTCTGTGATGCATCCTTAATTCAAAAGATTCCTAGCATGGTCTTAATCCAGTAATTATTAATTATTAATTAAATCTAGTAATTTACGCTTGTGGGATTGCGGAAAAGTCTCGGACTATTATCGGTTTTTTTCCAGTCACTGAATGAATTGTCCGGTTGTATTCGATAGTGGCGTGCATTATTAGTTCTACAGTGTCCTCAACTTGAGGCATCTGGCGATCTCTAGGAGCGTGCTGTGGAAGCGTTCCACCTGCCTATTTGATATGCTATGCAGCGGCGGCGCATTGACGACATCAATTACAAAATGGTTTTTCAATAGTTATCATAATTTGGTTGCCGGGAAGGCTTTAACGAGTTCGTTCTGTAGGAGTGCTAGGCTGTGCAGCCCGCACTGAATCGCGTTTACGAGGCTTGGTTGCACCACCTTTTTTACTTCCTGGAGGACCTCGTCATCGATTGTGAAATAGATGGTGTGCCACCGGTGGAAATATCGTTTTAACGGAAATTCTCTAGAATTATTTGGTTCCTAAAACAATTAAGCGGTTTGTCTGAGGTTTCTATCGTGTAGGTGTGTGATAGTTGACTAAGAATGGTGGCTACATCGGATTCTATTTCAATTTGTAAAACATTTACGTTTTGCCGCGAAAGCGTATCCGCTACAAGATTTTCTTTGCCTGGCTTGTAAAAAATGTTTGCGTTGTGTTCATCTATATACGCTTTCCATCTTTTTATACCCTTGCATAGGGTATTAAAATTTTGTCGTGAAATGTGTAACGCATAGAAGGAGACATCTCCGACCCCATAAAGTATAAATATTCTTGATCAGTATCAACAGCCGAGTTGATATAGCCATGTCCGTCTGTCCGACTGTCTGTTTCTATGCGAACTAGTCTCTCAGTTTTAAAGCTGTCTTTATAAAACTTTGCAGAACTCCCTCTTTCTGTTGCACGCAGTTCATATGTCAAAACCAGCTGGATCGGACCACTATATCATATAGCTGCCATAGGAACGATCGGTCGAAAAGTAGGTTCTTGTATGAAAAACATTTTTGTTTATAAAGTTATCTTGACTTAACTTGGTATTTATTAGTTTTACTACGCTCCCCATATATATGCAAAATCCTATTAGGATCGGACAACTATATCATATAGCTGCCATAGGAACGATCGGTCGAAAATTAAGCTTTTGTATGGAAAATTTTTATGTTTTTCAAGATATCCTGACCAAACTCGGTATTTATTAGTTTTATTACGCTCCCCATATATATGCAAAATCCTATTAAGATCGGACAACTATATCATATAGCTGCCATAGGAAAGATCGGTCGAAAATTAAGTTTTTGTATGGGAAATTTTATTGTTTCAAGATATCTTGACCAAACTCGGTATTTATTAGTTTTACTACGCTCCCCATATATATGTAAAATCCTATTAAGATCGGACAACTATATCATATAGCTGCCAAAGGAACGATCAGTCGAAAATTAAGTTGTTGTATGGAACATTTATTTGTTTATAAAGATATCCTGATCAAAGTCGGTATTTATTAGTTTTGCTATGCTCCTCATATATATGCAAAACCCTATTAAGATCGGACAACTATATCATATAGCTGCCATAGGAACGATCGGTCGAAAACTAAGTTGTTGTATGGAAATCTGTTTTGTTTTTCAAGATATCCTAACCATACTCAGCATTAACTATTTTCCCCGTGCTTCTTAGATACGGGCAAAGCACTATGAGCATTTTGAAAAGGTTGGGTCTGCATGGGTATTAAATCTTCGGTGTGCTATGCTATGTTATCTATGCGTTTGGGTTTCTATCTGACACAGCGAAGGTGAGTGGCTGGTGATCAGTATAGATATTGATGTCGTGCGCACCGTACAGGTATTGCTGCAACTTACCCAACTCCCATACTATGGCCAAAAGTTCTTTTTCGTTTGTTGAGAAATGCGTTTCGTTATTTTTTAGAGTTCTTGTTATCATTGTGATGGGCCTGCCTTCTTGTGACAGTACCGCACCGATACCATATGCAGAAGCATCCGTCGGAAATCAGGATAACTGAGTATGACGTGTTCTGAAGCTAACATAATTATTAGGCTCTCGAATGCGTCCTTTTGCACATCATCAAAATCGATGATTGTCTTTTGAGACATGTGCTTGCTTACGGAGCCGTTTTCGCCCTTAAGCAGATTTGTTATTTGCGTTGCAACTGCATCGAGTTCTTTGACGAAACTTCTGTAGTAACTGGCTAAGCCTTAAAATGACCTCAGCTCAAACAGTGGTTGGCTCCGGTTACTCTAGGATGGCATTTACCTTTTCAGGGTCAGTTTTTGCACCGCTCCTGGCTAGTATGAAGCCAAGGTACTCAACGCTCTCCTTGAAAAAATGTGTCAAAGAGACTCTTTAAAACCCAGTCTATATTACCTACGTGTTCTTTCTCGTTCCAGAGAAAATGATGACGTCATCTACGTAAACATAGCATGTTTTGCCAATTTGTTCATGCAGGATGTCGTCGATCGCTCTTTGAAAACTGCTTCCCGAGTTTTTCAATCCGAACGGTAATCGACAGAATTCATACTTTCCATCATTTACGGAGTTTGATGTTTTTTTTCCTATCCTGCTCGGCCAAATAAGTTTGGTGATATCCAGATCTTAGATCAAGCGTTGTGAAATATTTGGCCTTACCCAGATTGGCTGATATCATGGGAATGTTTGGCATCGGGTATTAACTCGTTTATTTCTTTTACTTTTTTCGTCGTGTCCTTTTTTGTCAACAACCCAGGTCGTATTGTTATAGGGTGACATTGAGGGCCTGATGATGCCATTTCGTAGTAGCTTACTGATTATTTTTTTAACGAGACTCCCATGGGGTGTGGGTATAATTTGGACTACACCGGGTTATCATCAATCGTTCGGATTTTTGCAACAACTGATGTAATAAACTGCAATGCCTTGTTAGAGGTCAAAAAAGCCTTTGCCCTGTTGAGGATCATATTCCGAAATTCCGCTCTAGCTGATACTGGTACTACGATATCTTTCACGTTAGTGAAGCTCACATTGTTGCAATAGTGGTGCTGCAGCTTCTTCGGATGCAGTTCCATACTTTTTTGCACCACTCTCGGCATCTAAGGTCCCTCCAACCTGCGCTAGTAAGTCGATTCCTATAATGCCTTTAAATGGAGTTAACGAGTCTAGTAATAAAAGGTAGAAGTTGTTCCAAAAACGTTCATGGAACATTTTTGGTGGATTTTGTCCGAACCATGTATGGAACTAACTGAGAAAGGGGAAACGACTGGCCTTACATTCTTGGCGCCTCCGGTGTCGATTAAAATTTTAAGATTTCCCCCAGCCAGATGTCGTTCAATAAACAGTAGCCACGAGTGATCCCCATAAAAATTAGCAGGTCATTTTTGCATTGTGCGTTGTTCTGATTCTGACCAGGATTGTGCTGTTGTTGTTTGGTCTGTTTCCTAACAAAGTGAGGGTTATTACCTGACCGTTCAGTTTTGTGTCTTCATGATTTCTGATTTTGTTGATTGTGAGCATTTTCCTCTAATGCTTTCGCATACGAGGCTGCAAATACACTTCTTTCCATGCTCGCCACTGCCTCCCTAGCTAGGGCCAGTGCAGATGGTAAGTCCTTTGGCTGCGTTGGAAACACAACTGATCTTAACGGCTTCTTTAAGCCGGACACAAACGCATGCATTGCATCTGCTCTGACTTCGTCATTGAGCATCTTGTGTATCATATGTCATGATTATTTTATTTGTGATGAGGGTCAACTTTCGTTCGAACTCGCCATAGTATTGGGAAAGTGGGCGTCACCCTGCCAGTCCATTTCTAGCTCCTGTCGCAGAAGCCTAAGCGGTGTTTTGTCCGCATGGGTGCAGTCCAATCTGGCTATTATCTGTAGCAGACTGCCTCCACGACACGTAGTCGTCTTGAGATCCACTAAATTCTGGGACAGACTTAACAATATCTAATGGTACTACACAACTAACTCCAGGGTCTTCAGTGGTTCTTTGATACACTTCGACCTGGGGTGGGTCTAACTGTTAAGAGTTCATTTGAGTTTTAAATGCGGTTAGCTTCGCAATTAATTCTTCCTTTTGTTGTGCTAAGCCTGGCTATCTGCGCCGGCAATAAGCGCTTGAAGCTGGGTGGCATTCATGTCTGCCAAATCTTCTCTATATTGCTGATGATTTTGTACCTGAGTATCCCACTCCTCGTCACTGTCTAATTCTCTTTTAATTTCCCTTTATATTGAGAAGTTTATCAGCTTGTTGGCAAACGCAAAACATAACAATCTGGTAGACACTTCACGTGTTGTTGCAATGGCCAACTACAAACACATATTCGGCATAAAAAGGAAAAAAGTTAAAAAAAAAAACAAAGCAGTGCGCTTGTTTAAAGTGTGAACAGAACTGAATCTTAAGAACTGAAGCCACAGCGGCTGGTGTATAAAATAATGATGTGTATCTTTTGCAACAGCAGTCGGCAAGCCGACTAAGCATAAGCGATAACGCTGCTCTTGCGACACAGGCAACTGCGCACAACTGCTGGTCAATTTTCTGTTTGAGAACAAACTGTCAAACTACTGCGCGTTAACTGATATACATATGTAGTATGTGGTTGCACAAATATGTTTATATGTATATATATGTTTATTAGCACTATGCAATAATTAATAAGTTGTTAAATTACACCTGATTGTATTTAATTTTATTAAATGTTACAATTTGAAATATATGGCGTGAGTTGATTTTTTTTTAAATATATTTGGACAATTATATTTGGACATATATTATGAGATAATATATCAGTTATATTTATATATATGTATGTATTTACATACAATACGTGCCTGTGAACTCAGTGTATATTTGTATGTCGGGCTGAGTGGTTAATTAACAATATTAATTATATTATTATTATTATTATATTGAAGGTGGAAACTTAATTAATTCTCCTCTTTCTTGTTTGATGAATAGGAAAGGCAGATAGGAATACAAGTGTGTACTTATGTACATAAAAATCAAATTTTAACCAGGTTTTAGACTGTGGTTGGAAATAGTTGCCAAAAATTTGCACTAGGCTCTTTTAATCGGATAGTTTATACCCATATAGACAGAAAATTACCAATCACTTTTCTTAAAGGAAAGAGTATGGAGGAAAAATATGAATGATGTTGCCGAATGTATATATATGGGAAAAAAAGTGTATAATTACTTATCTTGTGCCAAAAACTTATGTAGGGGCGAACGGTTGATGATATCCGGCTCGAAGGACCAATATTTGTGGGGGAGGCGTCATATAAGTAAATCTTCAATTGGTGGTTGAAAAATCAGTTTGATTTTTGCATAACGTGGTAGCACTTTATTAAAAAAATTTCGGCTGCCTATAACAAACTTTACATTAGAAGTGATTTGCATATTCTTATATCGGAGCTGTTGAGGTGGGGTGGATACCGTGGGGAGAGTTCTAAGCATACTTTGGATCCTATGTGTGAGTGATTCTCTCTCATTGAGTGAGTCTTTCTCACTGAACGAATCTCTCTCACTGATTGAGGCTCAGTCAATGCTATGTTCAGACTAGAATTGAACTGCCTTCAACAATATATATATTTTTACGACGTTGCGTGGCGTTCCTTTATTATATAGGATTTAATTTTGTACTTGTTCCCTGCACAATTGATTTAAAAATAAAATGCCTGTTCTATTTCTTTTGGCATTACACGATGTTAATTTATGTGTTCTTTAAAATTTTTCTCTAAGGTGTGTTTACGCACAGCACACCTGCCATTAACCGCTGACAAAGTCGAACTCCCTGCTGTACATTTGGGCAGCAGCATCATCAGGTGCCGAATTTCGGCACACGCATACATGTACGAGGCGTGCACCGTCGCTGCCCATCTGCCCTCCAGGGTCATCGGCCCAGTTGTATGCCAAGGGCATTAGCCGCTCTCTATGAGCGAATCGGTTGCCCAATCATGATCGCTCAATGGCGTTAGTCAAATGCAAAACCACCAGCAGATTACTGTAAACAAACGGACGACGTGTTTACGATTAATCTGCGTGCGCATTTTCTATATTTGTTCGCCCAGCCGGCTTATTAGGTCGCCCAACGAAGGTCACACCCCTTTCCTTAAGCTGAGCCGCGCCCAAAGTGACGCCTAGGGGCCTCCCTTGCAAATCTTCTAGCAAGTACGAGTTGTTTCCTACTCGAATCACTACTCTGGCCTTTAGAAACTTCCTTGCAAATTTGGCGTTAAGAGCTTTCCCAAAATCGTTCAGTACAAAATTCGTCGATAGACTTCTTGTCCGGGTTCCGCCTGGAACACTCAGGCTCGAGCGTTGTACTGCCGATGACTTCTTTCGTAAGCCTGGTGTAACTGATGCTGTATTTTGTGTATTCAGGTGTGTGTGTAATCAGGTGTATTTTGTATGCTGTTGCAAATAAGAAATCTCATGATCACCCAGAGACTTTAACCTACGAGCCAATTTGTAGCATGCCCCGTTTAGGAACATATGATGTCCGAAATCAGCAAAGAATGGAATCACCCCTGTCGCGGTGTGTATGGTATTGCGTATGGACACTTATATTTCTGGGAGGTAGAGGTCCCATTCGCGGTGATATTACTTTAGATACGCACGGATCGCCGACAACACGGTACGATTCACTCGCTCGCTTGCATTGCTCTGTGGCGCGTAGACTGCAGTGCGCATATGCGAGATGCCGAAAGATCATGTTTCGGAACGTACCTGATATGAACAGTCGTCCGTTGTCAGGGTAAAGGACCTCGGGTACTCCAAGCTTATAGAAAACCTCGCTAACCAAAATATTCCCCGACGTTAAGAGCCGTAGACTTTTGCATTGCTTTTAAGAAAGGGATTTTTGAAAAATTGTAGACTACCACGAAGATCCAAAGCGTGCCCTCGCTTAGAACGTGGGTACTTTCCCAGAAAGTCGATATACAGTTTTTGGAATGGTCGGTCACTGTACCTCTTATCCCAGACCCACTTGCATGCGGAAGTTCCGTGACTTGCATGCCTTATCCAATTCCTTACCTGACTAGCCATGCCGGGCCAGTCGGGCCAGTAAACTGCAGACGTAAGGTCTCGAGTGATTTTACGACACCCCCATGACCAGCCGTCTCATCTACATGAGCCTTCGGAATTATGCCAACTGTCAAAGAGCTTAGCACCCACAACTTCCACGCGGTGCCTGCTAAGTCGTCTTCTAGGTAGACGAACCCCATGCGCAGTTTGTCCTGATTCAAAATTTCCGCTATTCTTTTTTATGGTCGCGAAATCCCGCACAAAGCTCCGGTACCAACCCGCTGTACGCAAAAATGAGCTGTACGCCGACCAAGGCACGGGGATCCGTTTAATAGCCATAACTCGTTCGGGACCCATGCGAAGCATGCCAACACCAATAATGAATCCCAGGTATATTAATGTCCACTTTTCGCAGATGTCTTAAGTACGTTTGAAAATCTGGGAAAATGACAAGTAGATCGTCCAAATACACAAAGCCTTTAGACCGTAGCTCAGTGGGAATTACCTTGTCCATCAGATTAACTAAATGTTGGGCTGCATTGCATAGACCAAATGGCAAGACCTGAAACTGGTATAAAGGCCTACCTGGTACGGTAAATGCGGTATAGGGCTTGCTTTTGTCTTCAGATGAACTAAACGTTGGGCTGCATTGCATAGACCAAATGGCATGACCTGAAACTGGTATAAGGGCCTACCTGGTACGGTAAATGCGGTATAGGGCTTGCTTTTGTCGTCTAGTGCGACTTGCCAATAAGTGAACTTCAGATCCACACTGGAGATGTAGTAGGTGTGTTCTATCCTAGATAGGATGCCTTCTGTACAGAGTAGTGGGTACGCGTTTTTCACCGTCAAATTGTTGAGCTTGCGAGCATCTAGGCAAAAACGGTTTTTACCCGGTCCTCGCACCACTGTTGTGCGGTTACTCCATGGGCTGTTGCACTCTTATATAACCCCCAAACTCAAAATTTTGTCCACTTCATCATCCACATCTTTCTGCATCGCTGGCGATAACGAGTAGGTCTATCTTTGAATGGTTGGGCACCTTCCACTAAATCGATAGTGTGCTTCTCTAAGTCTGTCGTTCCTAATCCGCTATGTTAATCCGGCTCACTTTCGAGTACTTCCTCTTCTTCCGCATAGTGCGTCATCGACACGGCCAAGAGCTCTTCCCCTAGGTGTTCCGTGGAGATTAGCTTTTCGGAGCTTAAAATATCTGAGGCTAGGTAAAATGCTCGTCAGAAATCAATTCGAAAATAGGCTCGCTGTGTCAGGTAGGGGCAGAAAATATACGTTATTTTTATACCCTGAACCCATTGAAGATGGAGATATCGTGGGCACAGACGGATAGCGTGATTCTCCCTGGAGCACAATTGGCAAGATTGCAGCTTGTTAGCGACCTTATACTAGGTTCTGTGTGAACAATTCTGGAGTGCGCTGGGGTATTTGCGCTTGGCTTAAGCTCCTCTATCGCTTCTAGAGTGCGATAGCGTTCTAATCTCAAGCCTCGATAAGATTTCGTTTTTTCTCGAGATGGATTGTTCTCATAAGGAGTGTGTTAATTTGGGTAGCTTGGAAGAGCATATGAACACGAGGATACAATCCCAGTTTTCGATATTAATCTCGGATAAATCCAGAGCTGTTAAGCAACCTTGAATGGTGCTCTGAAATTCCTTTATTGCCGTTTCAGACTCTTGGGAGATTAGCTGCAGGATGAAAAGAAGGTTGAGCTGGCTATTGACTAACAATCTTCGGTTCTCAAAATGCTCAGTCAGATTGGCCCAGTCTAATCGGAATCCATCGTTTGTCATAGGTGACTTCGACACAATCGCCTGAGCCTCGCTGCTGGTTTTCGCATTGAGATGGAATAATTTCTCGACCTCTGATAACCTAATATGCGGTAAAGAGATCTCGAAATGTGGGCTAACTTATATATATATATAATAAACTGCAATGCCTTGTTAGAGGTCAAAAAAGCCTTTGCCCTGTTGAGGATCATATTCCGAAATTCCGCTCTAGCTGATACTGGTACTACGATATCTTTCACGTTAGTGAAGCTCACATTGTTGCAATAGTGGTGCTGCAGCTTCTTCGGATGTAGTTCCATACTTTTTTGCACCACTCTCGGCATCTAAGGTCGCTCCAACCTGCGCTAGTAAGTCGATTCCTATAATGCCTTTAAATGGAGTTAACGAGTCTAGTAATAAAAGGTAGAAGTTGTTCCAAAAACGTTCATGGAACATTTTTGGTGGATTTTGTCCGAACCATGTATGGAACTAACTGAGAAAGGGGAAACGACTGGCCTTACATTCTTGGCGCCTCCGGTGTCGATTAAAATTTTAAGATTTCCCCCAGCCAGATGTCGTTCAATAAACAGTAGCCACGAGTGATCCCCATAAAAATTAGCAGGTCATTTTTGCATTGTGATACCAAGTCGTCCTGAATCTCGGTTACCGCTACTGCAGCGGCGCTATTATAATGTTGCTCTTGATCACCAACGGCTTGTTGCACTGTTTTGTGCACCCGTTGGCGTCTCTGGGCTGAAATTCGTTCGGACGAACTTCGCCTTATCTGGGCCTGCCCATTTAAAGCCTGTGCACTAGCTGCTTGGTCTTTCCTAAACCTTGTCTGCTGTCTGAACGTAGACGAGGAAGGGTCGACGGCCATAGGCTCTGTCGACTGGTGCTGCGTTGTATGGTTGTTTTTCTGATTCTGACCAGGATTGTGCTGTTGTTGTTTGGTCTGTTTCCTAACAAAGTGAGGGTTATTACCTGACCGTTCAGTTTTGTGTCGTCATGATTTCTGATTTTGTTGATTGTGAGCATTTTCCTCTAATGCTTTCGCATACGAGGCTGCAAATACACTTCTTTCCATGCTCGCCACTGCCTCCCTAGCTAGGGCCAGTGCAGATGGTAAGTCCTTTGGCTGCGTTGGAAACACAACTGATCTTAACGGCTTCTTTAAGCCGGACACAAACGCATGCATTGCATCTGCTCTGACTTCGTCATTGAGCATCTTGTGTATCATATGTCATGATTATTTTATTTGTGATGAGGGTCAACTTTCGTTCGAACTCGCCATAGTATTGGGAAAGTGGGCGTCACCCTGCCAGTCCATTTCTAGCTCCTGTCGCAGAAGCCTAAGCGGTGTTTTGTCCGCATGGGTGCAGTCCAATCTGGCTATTATCTGTAGCAGACTGCCTCCACGACACGTAGTCGTCTTGAGATCCACTAAATTCTGGGACAGACTTAACAATATCTAATGGTACTACACAACTAACTCCAGGGTCTTCAGTGGTTCTTTGATACACTTCGACCTGGGGTGGGTCTAACTGTTAAGAGTTCATTTGAGTTTTAAATGCGGTTAGCTTCGCAATTAATTCTTCCTTTTGTTGTGCTAAGCCTGGCTATCTGCGCCGGCAATAAGCGCTTGAAGCTGGGTGGCATTCATGTCTGCCAAATCTTCTCTATATTGCTGATGATTTTGTACCTGAGTATCCCACTCCTCGTCACTGTCTAATTCTCTTTTAATTTCCCTTTATATTGAGAAGTTTATCAGCTTGTTGGCAAACGCAAAACATAACAATCTGGTAGACACTTCACGTGTTGTTGCAATGGCCAACTACAAACACATATTCGGCATAAAAAGGAAAAAAGTTAAAAAAAAAAACAAAGCAGTGCGCTTGTTTAAAGTGTGAACAGAACTGAATCTTAAGAACTGAAGCCACAGCGGCTGGTGTATAAAATAATTATGTGTATCTTTTGCAACAGCAGTCGGCAAGCCGACTAAGCATAAGCGATAACGCTGCTCTTGCGACACAGGCAACTGCGCACAACTGCTGGTCAATTTTCTGTTTGAGAACAAACTGTCAAACTACTGCGCGTTAACTGATATACATATGTAGTATGTGGTTGCACAAATATGTTTATATGTATATATATGTTTATTA